>NC_092278.1:13421913-13554756 GCF_036320965.1 Panulirus ornatus
GCTGTCAGTGGATTGAATCAAGGCATGTGAAGCGTCTGGGGTAAACCATGGAAAGCTGTGTAGGTACGTATATTTGCGTGTGTGGACGTATGTATATACATGTGTATGTGGGTGGGTTGGGCCATTTCTTTCGTCTGTTTCCTTGCGTTACCTCGCAAACGCGGGAGACAGCGACAAAGCAAAAAAAAAAAAAAAAAAAAAATTATCATTATAATTATACTTAGTTGCTGTCTCCTGCATTAGCGAGGTAGTGCAAGGAAACAAATGAAAGAATGGCCCAACCCGCCCACAGACATATATCTTTTTTCTTTCTTTTAAACTATTCGCCATTTCCCGCGTTAGTGAGGTAGCATTAAGAACAGAGGACTGGGCCTTTGAGGGAGTACCCTCACCTGGCCCAATTCTCTGTTACTTCTTTTGGAAAAAAAAAAGAAAAAAAAAAAAAAAACGAGAGGGGAGGATTTCCAGCCCCCCGCTCCCTCCCCTTTTAGTCGCCTTCTACGACACGCAGGGAATACGTGGGAAGTATTCTTAATCCCCTATCCCCAGGGATATATACATATATATACATATATATATATACATAAACGCCCAGACACGCACATATACATATGTACACATTTCACCATATACATACATATGCATACACACTCCTGTGAGTCCAAAGGGAAAATGAAATGCATAGGACTCGAGGAACATCTTGATCACGTGCAAAATTGTGATCCTTTCCAACATCCATTCCCATCACCAACCAGCTACACATGAAATGGCACCTCCCTTGCCCCAGGCACATAAGAGGTAGCACTAGGAAAAGACAACAAAGGCCACATTCGTTCACACTCACTCTCTAGCTGTCATGTGTAATGCACCGAAACCACAGCTCCCTTTCCACATCAAGGCCCCACACCAATTTTATCAGCACTAAATGGATTAAGTCAAACAACAGTACCATTTGTTAGCTAGCTCCCTTCTTCCATGATCAGAAAGTAGAAGCTGTACTAGTACTCTGAAAGCATAAAACATTTTGGAAAGTTGATTTTCAAATTCATAAAAAAAATGTATTATTGCATTATCTACTGCAATGTGAGAAATAGTAAACTGGAGTCATCTAAAACATGCTGAATATGCATACCTCAGCCATCATGGGAATCTCATCAGTCTTCAGGAGCTTTAGTGTGTGCACTATTCCATCATCATTTCTATATCCAATAACACACCTCGGAATACCAGATAGGATGCCTCTTATCCACCATTGATTAAGCTTGAACCTGCGGATAATGAGGAAAACTTTTCAGAAAATATGTATTCATTTATCATACTTAACCACCGTCTCCTGCATAAGCAAGGTAGTGCAAGGAAACAGACAAGGAATGGCCAAAACCCACCCACATACACATGTATATACATAAATGCCCACAGATGCACATACATACATATACATTTCATTGTATACATACATGTACAAACATAGACATATACATATATACACATGGACATATTCATACTTGCTGCCTTCATCTGTACCCGGCACCACCCCACCACACACAAAATAGCATTCCTCCACCCTTTTCCAATGAGGTAGCGTAAGGAAGAGACGAAAAAGGCCACATTCATTCACACTCAGTCTCTAGCTGTCACGTATAATGCACCAAAACCACAGCTCCCTTTCCGCATCCAGGCCCCACAAAACTTTCCATGGTTTATCCCAGATGCTTCACATGCCCTGGTTCAATCCATAGACAGCACGTCAAACCCAGTATACCACATCCATCCAATTCAATCTATTCCTTGCATGCCTTTCACCCCATAATCACTCAAAATCTTTTTCACTCCATCCTTCCACCTCCAATTTGGTCTCCTGCTTCAACTTCTTCCCTCCACCTCTGACACATATATCCTCTTGGACAATCTTTCCTCACTCATTCTCTCCATGTGTCCAAACCATTTCAACACACCCTCTTCCGCTCTCTCAACCACACTCTTTTTATTACCACATATCTCTCTTACCCTTTCATTACTTACTCGATCAAACCACCTCACACCACATACTGTCCTCGAACGTTTCATTTCCAACACATCCACCCTCTCCCGCACAACTCTATCCATAGCCCATGCCTCGCAACCATATAACATTCCTGGAACCACTATTCCTTCAACCATATCCATTCTTGCTCTCCGAGATAATCTTCTCACCTTCCACACATTCTTCATTGCTCCCAGAGCCTTTGCCCCCTTCCCCACCCTGTGATTCACTTCCGCTTCCATGGTTCCATCTGCTACTAAGTCCACTCCCAGTTATCTAAAAGACTTTACTTCCTCAAGTTTTTCTCCATTCAAACTTACCTCCCTATTGACTTGTCCCTCAGCCCTTCTAAACCTTGCTCTTAGTCACATTCACTCTCAACTTTCTTCTTTCACACACTTTACCAAACTCAGTCACCAACTTCTGCAGTTTCTCACATGAATCAGCCACCATCGATGTATCATCAACGAACAACATCTGACTCGCTTCCTAAACCCTCTCATCCACAACAGACTGCATACTTGCCCCTCTTTCCAAGACTCTTGTATTCACCTCCCTAACAACCCCATCCATAAACAAGTTAAACAACCATGGAGACATAACGCACCCCTGCCACAAACTGGTATTCACTGGAAACCAATCACTTTCCTCTCCTCCTAATCGTACACATGCCTTACATCCTTGGTAAAAGCTTTTCACTGCTTCTAGCAACTTACCTCCCACACCATATAATCTTAAAACCTTCAACAACGCATCTCTATCAACCCTATCATATGACTTCTCCAGATCCATAAATGCTACATGCAAATCATATGTTTTTCTAAGTATTTCTCACATACTTTCATCAAAGCAAACACCTGATCCACACTCCTCTTCCACTTCTGTAACCACACTGCTCTTCCCCAATATGATGCTCTGTACATGCCTTCACCCTCTCAATCAATAGCCCCCCATATCATTTCCCAGGAATACTCAACAAACTTATGACTCTGTAATTTGAACACTCACCTTTATCCTCTTTGCCTTTGTATTATGGCACTATGCATGCTTTCCACCAATGCTCAGGCACTTCACCATGAGTCAAACATACAATGAATATCCTTACCAACCAGTCAACAAAACAGTCACCCCCTTTTCAATAAATTCCACTGCAATATCATCCAAACCCGCTGCCTTGGCAGCTTTCATTTTCTCCAAAATTTTCACTACCTCTTCTCTGTTTACAAACCATTCTCCCTGACCCTTCCACCTCACACTCCACCTCAACCAAAACACCCCATATCTGCCTTCATATCATCAAACACATTAAACAAACCTTCAAAATATTCACTCCATCTCCTTTTCACTTCATCACTACTTGTTATTACCTCCCCATTTGCCCCATTCACCGATGTTCTCATTTGTTCTCTAGTCTTACTCACTTTATTTACCTCCTTCCAAAATATCTTTTTTTTTTTTTTTTTTTTTTTTTGCTTTGTCGCTGTCTCCCGCGTTTGTGAGGTAGCGCAAGGAAACAGACGAAAGAAATGGCCCAACCCACCCCCATACACATGCCTTGATTCAACCCAATGACAGCACGTCAACCCCGGTATACCACATCGCTCCAATTCACTCTATTCTTTGCCCTCCTTTCACCCTCCTGCATGTTCAGGCCCCGATACTCTCTCATCCCAACTCTCGTTTGCCCTCTTTTTCACCTCTTGCACCTTTCTCTTAACCCCTGCCACTTTCTTTCATTCATCTCCCAGTCATTTTCACTACTTCCCAGGAAAAATCGTCCAAACACCTCTCTCTTCTGTTTCACTAACAATCTTACTTCTTCATCCCACCACTCACTACCCTTTCTAATCTGCCCACCTACCACCTTTCTCATGCCACATGCATCTTTTGCACTAGCCATCAATGCTTCCCTAAATATATCTCATTCTTACCCCACTCCCCTTATGTCATTAGCTATCACTTTCTGCCGCTCTGCTCTCAATCTCTCCTGGTACTTCCTTGCACAAATCTCCTTTCCAAGCTTGCTTACACTCAACTCTCTTCACCCAACATTCTCTCTTCTTTTCTGAAAAACCTCTACAAATCTTCACATTCACCTCCACAAGATAGTGATCAGACATCCCTCCAGCTGCCCCTCTCAGCACATTAACATGCAAAGGTCTCTCCATTACATGCCTATCAATTAACACATAATCCAATAAGGCTCCCTGGCCACCTCTTCTACTCACATATGTTTTTTTTTTTTTTTTTTTGCTTTGTCGCTGTCTCCTGCGTTTGCGAGGTAGCGCAAGGAAACAGACGAAAGAAATGGCCCAACCCACCCCTATACATATGTATATACATACACGTCCACACACGCAAATATACATACCTACACAGCTTTCCATGGTTTACCCCAGACGCTTCACATGCCCTGATTCAATCCACTGACAGCACGTCAACCCTGGTATAGCACATCGATCCAATTCACTCTATTCCTTGCCCTCCTTTCACACTCCTGCATGTTCAGGCCCCGATCACACAAAATCTTTTTCACTCCATCTTTCCTCCTCCAATTTGGTCTCCCACTTCTCGTTCCCTTCACCTCCGACACATTTATCCTCTTGGTCAATCTTTCCTCACTCATTCTCTCCATGTGCCCAAACCATTTCAAAACACCCTCTTCTGCTCTCTCAACCATGCTCTTTTTATTTCCACACATCTCTCTTACCCTTACGTTACTTACTCGATCAAACCACCTCACACCACACATTGTCCTCAAACATCTCATTTCCAGCACATCCATCCTCCTGCGCACAACTCTATCCATAGCCCACGCCTCGCAACCATACAACATTGTTGGAACCACTATTCCTTCAAACATACCCATTTTTGCTTTCCGAGATAATGTTCTCGACTTTCACACATTCTTCAAGGCTCCCAGGATTTTCGCCCCCTCCTCCACCCTATGATTCACTTCCGCTTCCATGGTTCCATCCGCTGCCAGATCCACTCCCAGATATCTAAAACACTTTACTTCCTCCAGTTTTTCTCCATTCAAACTTACCTCCCAATTGACTTGACCCTCAACCCTACTGTACCTAATTACCTTGCTCTTATTCACATTTACTCTTAACTTTCTTCTTTCACACACTTTACCAAACTCAGTCACCAGCTTCTGCAGTTTCTCACATGAATCAGCCATCAGCGCTGTATCATCAGCGAAAAACAACTGACTCACTTCCCAAGCTCTCTCATCCACAACAGACTTCATACTTGCCCCTCTTTCCAAAACTCTTGCATTCACCTCCCTAACAACCCCATCCATAAACAAATTAAACAACCATGGAGATATCACACACCCCTGCCACAAACCTACATTCACTGAGAACCAATCACTTTCCTCTCTTCCTACACGTACACATGCCTTACATCCTTGATAAAAACTTTTCACTGCTTCTAACAACTTGCCTACCACACCATATATTCTTAATACCTTCCACAGAGCATCTCTATCAACTCTAACATATGCCTTCTCCAGATCCATAAATGCAATATACAAATCCATTTGCTTTTCTAAGTATTTCTCACATACATTCTTCAAAGCAAACATCTGATCCACCCATCCTCTACCACTTCTGAAACCACACTGCTCTTCCCCAATCTGATGCTCTGTACATGCCTTCACCCTCTCAATCAATACCCTCCCATATAATTTACCAAGAATAGTCAACAAACTTATACCTCTGAAATCTGAGCACTCACTCTTATCCCCTTTGCCTTTGTACAATGGCACTATGCACACATTCCGCCAATCCTCAGGCACCTCACCATGAGTCATACATACATTCAATAACCTCACCAACCAGTCAACAATACAGTCACCCCCTTTTTTAATAAATTCCACTGCAATAGCATCCAAACCTGCTGCATTGCCGGCTTTCATCTTCCGCAAAGCTTTTACTACCTCTTCTCTGTTTACCAAATCATTTTCCCTAACCCTCTCACTTTGCACATCACCTAGACCAAAACACCCTATATCTGCCACACTATCAGATATAGGGAAAATGATTTGGTAAACAGAGAAGAGGTAGTAAAAGCTTTGCGGAAGATGAAAGCCGGCAAGGCAGCAGGTTTGGATGGTATACTTATGTATATCTCTCTTTTTAAACAAGGTATTCTCAACCACCAGTTCTATTTCAGAACACAATTCCACAAGCTCTTCACCATTTCCATTTAAACACTAACACCCCATGTACACCAATTATACCCTCAATTGCCACATTACTCACCTTTGCATTCAAATTACCCATTACTATAACCCAGTTTCGTGCATCAAAGCTCCTAACACACTCACTCAGGTGCTCCCAGAACACTTGCCTCTCATGATCATTCTTCTCATGACTAGGTGCATAAGCACCAATAATCACCCATCTCTCTCCATCCACTTTCAGTTTTACCCATATCAATCTAGAGTTTACTTTCTTACACTCTATCAAATATTCCCAGAACTTCTGCTACAGGAGGAGTGCTACTCCTTCCTTTGCTCCTGTCCTCTCACTAACCCCTGACTTTATTCCCAAGACATTCCCAAAACACTCTTCCCCTTTACCCTTGAGCTTCGTTTCACTCAGAATCAAAACATCCAAATTCCTTCCTTCACACATACTAACTATCTCTCCCTTTTTCTCATCTTGGTAACATCCACACACATTTAGACACCCAAATCTTAGCCTTCGAGGAGGATCAGCACTATCTGCATGACTCCTTCTTCTGTTTCCCCTTTAAGAAATTTAAATACAATTGAACAATTATAATTTATTGAAAAAAGTTTTATAGAAAAAGTGAATCAGACTTCCATAAATATCATCATACTTTTTGTAGGACTTCATGCTAAATGGCGTCTTAACTTCTTTAGCACAAGAGACCATGATAAATCCATTTAAGTCCTTGAAATCTTCCTCGAACTGCTCTGGGTCTGCAAAGTCTAATTTTGAAGCATGAATAAGTGAAATTTGGTCCACCTTCATCCTTAACACACATCGGTACTCTTCATTAGCAACCACGTTCTCTTCTGGTTTTCCTATAAAACAGACAAAAGGAGTTTATGTAATAGAATCCGATTTCCTATAACAATATTCTCCAACTGTAAGGCAAATGCTTTTATATTCAAAATTCTGTTTACTGATCAATCCAAAATCTTAATGTAGCCATAATTTGATTATATTTCATTCCTTTTAACTTATTATTTTTATTTTGCTTTGTCGCTGTCTCCAGGTTAGCGAGGTAGCGCAAGGAAACAGAGGAAAGAATGGCCCAACCCGCACACATACATGTCCACACACGCACAATATACATACCTATACATCTCAATGTACACATATATATATACACACACAGACATATACATATATACACATGTACATAATTCATACTGTCTGCGTTTATTTGTTCCCATCGCCACCTCGCCACACATGGAATAACAACCCCCTCCCACCTCATGTGTGCGAGGTAGCGCTAGGAAAGACACCAAAGGCCCCATTTGTTCACACTCAGTTTCTAGCTGTCGTGTAATAATGCACTGAAACCACAGCTCCCTTTTCACATCCAGGCCCCACACACTTTGCATGGTTTACCCCAGACACTTCACATGCCCTGGTTCAATCCATTGACAGCACGTCGAACCCGGTATACCACATCGTTCCAATTCACTCTATTCCTTGAATGCCTTTCACCCTCCTGCATGTTCAGGCCCCGATCACTCAAAATCTTTTGCACTCCATCTTTCCACCTCCAATTTAGTCTCCCACTCCTCCTCGTTCCCTCCACCTCCGACACATATATCCTCTTGGTCAATCTTTCCTCACTCATTCTCTCCATGTAACCAAACCATTTCAAAACACCCTCTTCTCCTCTCTCAACCACACTCTTTTTTATTTCCACACATCTCTCTTACCCTTACATTACTTACTCGATCAAACCACCTCACACCACATATTGTCCTCAAACATCTCATTTCCAGCACATCCACCCTCCTGCGCACAACTCTATCCATAGCCCATGCCTCGCAACCACACAACATTGTTGGAGCCACTATTACTTCAAACATACCCATTTTTGCTTTCCGAGATAATGTTCTTGACTTCCAAACATTCTTCAAGGCTCCAAGAATTTTCACCCCCTCCCCCACCCTATGATTCACTTCCGCTTCCATGGTTCCATCCGCTGCCAGATCCACTCCCAGATATCTAAAACACTTCACTTCCTCCAGTTTTTCTCCATTCAAACTTACCTCCCAATTGACTTGACCCTCAACCCTACTGTACCTAATAACCTTGATCTTATTCACATTTACTCTTAACTTTCTTCTTTCACACACTTTACCAAACTCAGTCACCAGCTTCTGCAGTTTCTTACATGAATCAGCCGCCAGTGCTGTATCATCAGCAAACAACAACTGACTCACTTCCCAAGCTCTCTCATCCACAACAGACTTCATACTTGCCCCTCTTTCCAAAACTCTTGCATTCACCTCCCTAACAACCCCATCCATAAACAAATTAAACAACCATGGAGACATCACACACCCCTGCCGCAAACCTACATTCATTGAGAACCAATCACTTTCCTCTCTTCCTACACGTACACATGCCTTACATCCTCGATAAAAACTTTTCACTGCTTCTAACAACTTGCCTCCCACACCATATATTCTTAATACCTTCCACAGAGCATCTCTATCAACTCTCTCATATGCCTTCTCCAGATCCATAAATGCTACATACAAATCCATTTGTTTTTCTAAGTATTTCTCACATACATTCTTCAAAGCAAACACCTGATCTACACATCCTCTACCACTTCTGAAACCACACTGCTCTTCCCCAATCTGGTGCTCTGTACACGCCTTCACCCTCTCAATCAATACCCTCCCATATAATTTACCAGGAATACTCAACAAACTTATACCTCTGTAATTTGAGCACTCACTCTTATCCCCTTTGCCTTTGTACAATGGCACTATGCAAACATTCCGCTAATCCTCAGGCACCTCACCATGAGTCATACATACATTAAATAACCTTACCAACCAGTCAACAATACAGTCACCCCCTTTTTTAATAAATTCCACTGCAATACCATCCAAACCTGCTGCCTTGCCGGCTTTCATCTTCCGTAAAGCTTTTACTACCTCTTCTCTATTTACCAAATCATTGTCCCTAACCCTCTCACTTTGCACACCACCTCGACCAAGACACCCTATATCTGCCACTCTATCATCAAACACATTCAACAAACCTTCAAAATACTCACTCCATCTCCTTCTCACATCACCACTACTTGTTATCACCTCCCCATTAGCCCCCTTCACTGAAGTTCCCATTTGCTCCCTTGTCTTACGCACTTTATTTACCTCCTTCCAAAACATATTTTTATTCTCCCTGAAATTTAATGATACTCTCTCACCCCAACTCTCATTTGCCCTCCTTTTCACCTCTTGCACCTTTCTCTTGACCTCCTGCCTCTTTCTTTTATACCTCTCCCACTCATTTGCATTTTTTCCCTGCAAAAATCGTTCAAATGCCTCTCTCTTCTCTTTCACTAATAATCTTGCTTCTTCATTCCACCACTCACTACCTTTTCTAATCAACCCACCTCCCACGCTTCTCATGCCACAAGCATCTTTTGCGCAAGCCATCAATGCTTCCCTAAATACATCCCATTCCTCCCCCACTCCCCTTACCTCCTTTGTTCTCACCTTTTTCCATTCTGTACTCAGTCTCTCCTGGTACTTCCTCACACAAGTCTCCTTCCCAAGATCACTTACTCTCACCACTCTCTTCACCCCAACATTCTCTCTTCTTTTCTGAAAACTCCCACAAATCTTCACCTTCGCTTCCACAAGATAATGATCAGACATCCCCCCAGTTGCACCTCTCAGCACATTAACATCCAAAAGTCTCTCTTTCGTGCGTCTATCAATTAACACGTAATCCAATAACGCTCTCTGGCCATCTCTCCTACTTACATACGTATACTTATGTATATCTCGCTTTTTAAACCAGGTATTCCCAATCACCAGTCCTTTTTCAGCACATAAATCTACAAGCTCTTCACCGTTTCCATTTACAACACTGATCACACCATGTGTACCAATTATTCCCTCAACTGCCACATTACTCACCTTTGCATTCAAATCACCCATCACTATAACCCAGTCTTGTGCATCAAAACCACTAACACACTCATTCAGCTGCTCCCAAAACACTTGCCTCTCATGATCTTTCTTCTCATGCCCAGGTGCATACGCACCAATAATCACCCATCTCTCTCCATCAACTTTCAGTTTTACCCATATCAATCTAGAATTTACTTTCTTACACTCTATCACATACTCCCACAACTCCTGATTCAGGAGTAGTGCTACTCCTTCCCTTGCTCTTGTCCTCTCACTAACCCCTGACTTTACTCCCAAGATATTCCCAAACCACTCTTCCCCTTTACCCTTTAGCTTCGTTTCACTCAGAGCCAAAACATCCAGGTTCCTTTCCTCAAACATACTACCTATCTCTCCTTTTTTCTCATCTTGGTTACATCCACACACATTTAGACACCCCAATCTGAGCCTTCGAGGAGGATGAGCACTCCTCGCGTGACTCCTTCTGTTTCCCCTTTTAGAAAGTTAAAATACAAGGAGCGGAGGGTTCCTGGCCCCCCGCTCCCGTTCCCTTTAGTCGCCTTTTACGACATGTGAGGAATGCGTGGAAAGATAAGTTACAAGGATTCTGTAGAATATCTTTGCCATGGAACTTTACCTCCTTTCATGAAGTGCTCAAACTTATGGCCATACAATGAAAGCTTCTTCACTTGAGGATCCACTTCGTGGTTTTCTACATTTTCCACCTCTGTATACATTTTCATGTATATAGAACCTTTGAATCTGATAAGAAAAATAAATTTCATGAGTTATAACTATGATAATGCATTCCACTCTGCAGTAATGATGTCATAAAACAATGGTAAACAATTCACCTGGACATCGTCCGGTGTTGATTATGCAATTAAGTCAACATTAACCAAGTGAAGGAAACCCTAATGCACCATGAGATAGCAGACCATCCAAGAGAGATAGTAGATGTTGCTTTGTTTGAACTGAAGAATCAGAACTTTTTACTAACAGGACAATTTTAGCAGATTTTGGGAAGTTAATGTGTTGGAGTCAATAAGGACCAATAGTCATCACAAAACTGAAAGCTCACTTTGCAAGCCAAGGGATTCTATCAATGCTTATTTGTGACAATGGACCATAATTTATCAGTGATGATTCCAAGAACTTTGTAGACATGTATGATTTTCAGCACATGACAAGCAGTCAGTTGAACAGAATAACTGAATCAGCAGTCAGAACTACTAAATGCATTATCAGGAAGGCTGTGATCACTGGAAATGATTGATATTGGGCCACAGTGGCCTTCAGAAAGACCTCTTTCCTATGCAGGATATAGAAATGAGTCCATCTCACTGGAACCTCAGAAGAATGACATGAACATTGTTACCAATGTCACCTAAGCTCCCAAAGCCAGAAGGTATGAATGTCTCACCTGATGAAAAAGAGAAGATTCATGAATTTGAAAAGTGCATGGCATTAAAAAACCGACAGCTCGAGATCTTGACCCATCAGAAGATGTGGTAAGAATCAAATTAAGTACTCTCGGAGAAAAGACCTTGCAGAAAGGAGCAGTGATGGAGAGTTTTAACACGAGGTCATACAAGGTGATAACAATTCTGGGACTGTACAGTGCAATAGCAGCACATGAGAAAGACTAGGTAAACAAGACCTAGACAATGAATGAAGACCATGAGACATAATGACTAATGATGTACAAGTTGATTGAGGATTAGAGGTAGATTCAGGTTTGAAGGACAATGCAAATAGGACCAGGATATGGGTGAAGTAGGTCATAGGGAAGAAGCTTCTAGTACAGCAGGTGGAGGTACTAAATAATGTTGTAAAACCAACAAGAAGTGTAAGACCAACATAATTTTAGTAAAACCAACAAGAAGCGTGAGACCAACATAATTGTGCCATAAATTATCTCTTTTAGCTTAAATACTAACATGTATTGCAACTATATTACATTTTTGTAACAGAAAACAAACAATTGTGCCATGAATTATCTCTTTTACTTTAAATACTAACATTTACTACAACTGTATTACATTTTTGAAATAGACAAGTATTTTCTGCATTGTTGTGCAAATATACAGTAATACTAAGTCTTTCAAAAGGGAATGGATGAGACAGTATTCATGTTTATTACTGTTTATCACAGCATGTTCTCAATATAAGCAGCATAATTTGTCTATACCCATAAGCTTGTAAGCAACACCTTCTGAGAGTATTCAGAGAAATGTAACATTGGTCTCTCTCTCTCTCTCCTCTGAAATATACAGCCAATAAAAAATGCACAAACCAGTAAAAAAAAACATAACGAATAGAAACTAGTAACAGATCCTGGATAACACTTCAAAAAATGCTGGAATGAATTAGGTGATAAAGCATTTTCTGACATACATCCTTCAAAGCAAACACCTGATCCACACATCACCCTCTACCACTTCTGAAACCACACTGCTCTTCCCCAGTCTGATGCTCTGTACATGCCTTCACCCTCTCAATCAATACCCTTCCATATAATTTCCTAGGAATACTCAACAAACTTATACCTCTGGTACCTCTGATACCTCTGGTATATATCCCTGGGGATAGGGGAGAAAGAAAACTTCCCACACAATCCCCCTGTGTCGTAGAAGGCAACTAAAGGGGACGGGAGCGAAGGGCTAGAAACCCTCCCCTCCTTGTATTTTAACTTTCTAAAAGGGGAAACAGAAGGAGTCATTGATGAGAAAAAGGAGAGATAGGTAGTATGTTTGAGGAAAAGAACCTGGGTGTTTTCACTCTGAGTGAACGAAGCTCAAAGGTAAAGGCGAAGGCTCAGATTGGAGTGTCTAAATGTGTGTAGACGTAACCAACATGAGAAAAAGGAGAGATAGGTAGTATGTTTGAGGAAAGGAACTTGGATGTTTTGGCTCTGGGTGAAACGAAGCTCAAGGGTAGAGGGGAAGAGTGGTTTGGGAATATTTTGGGAGTAAAGTCAGGGGTTGGTGAGAGGACAAGAGCAAGGGAAGGCGTAGCACTACTCCTGAAACACAAGTGGTGGGAGTATGTGACAGAGTGTAAGAAAGTAAACTCGACTGATATGGTTAAAACTGAAAGTGGATGGAGAGAGATGGTGATTATCGGTGCATATGCACCTGGGCATGAGAAGACTCATGAGGCAAGTGTTTTGGGAGCAGCTGAGTGTGTGTGTTACCAGTTTTGATGCACGAGACCGGGTTAAAGTGATGGGTGATTTGAATGCAAAGTTGAGTAATGTGGCTGTTGAGGGAATAATTGCTGTACATGGGGTGTTCAGTGTTGTATATGGAAATGAAGAGCTTGTACATTTGTGTGCTGAAAAAGGACTGGTGATTAGGAATACCTGGTTTGAAAAGAGGTAGATACATAAGTATACATATATAAGTACAAGAGATGGACAAAAAACGTTATTGGATTATGTCTAAATTGACGGGCCCGTGTAAGAGAGACTTTTGGATGTTAATGTGCTGAGAGGTGCAACTGCAGGGATGTCGGATCATTATCTTGTGGAGGCGAAGGTGAAGATTTGTAGAGGTTTTCAGAAGAGAGACTGTTAGGGTGAAGAGAGTGGTGAGAGTAAGTGAGCTTGGAAAGGAGACTTGTGTGAGGAAGTACCAGGAGAGACTGAGTGCAGAATAGAAAAAGGTGAGAACAAAGGACATGAGGGGAGTGGGGGAGGAATGGGATGTATTTAGGGAAGCAGCGATGGCTTGCGCAGAAGATGCTTGTGGCATGAGAAGCATGGGAGGTGGGCAGATTAGAAAGGGTAGGGAGTGATGGGATGAAGATGTAAGATTATTAGTGAAAGAGAAGAGAGAGGCATTTGGACGAGTTTTGCAGAGAAATAGTGCAAATGACTAGGAAATGTATAAAGGAAAAAGGCAGGAGGTCAAGAGAAAAGTGCAAGAGGTGAAAAAGAGGGCAAATGAGAGTTGGGGTGAGAAAGTATCATTAAATTTTAGGGAGGATAAAAATATGTTTTGGAAGGAGGTAAATAAAGTGCATAAGACAAGAGAACAAATGGGAACATCAATGAAGGGGGCTAATGGGAGGTAATAACAAGTAGTGTTGATGTGAGAAGGAGATGAAGTGAATATTTTGAAGGTTGTTGAATGTGTTAGATGATACAGTGGCAGATATAGGGCGTTTTGGTCGAGGTGGTGCGCAAAGTGAGAGAGTTAAGGAGAATGATTTGGTAAACAGAGAAGAGGTAGTAAAAGCTTTGCAGAAGATGAAAGCCAGCAAGGCAGCAGGTTTGGATGGTATTGCAGTGAAATTTATTAAAAAAGGGGGGTGCCTGTGTCGTTCACTGGTTTGTAAGGATATCTAATGTATGTATGACTCATGGTGAGGTGCCTGAGGATTGGCAGAATGCATGCATAGTGCCACTGTGCAAAGGCAAAGGGGATAAAGGTGAGTGCTCAAATTACAGAGGTATAAGTTTGTTGAGTATACCTGGGAAATCATTATTCTTTTTTTTATTATACTTTGTTGCTGTCTCCCGCATTAAGAAGGCAGCACATGGAAACAGACAAAAGCAGGCCTAACCCACCCACATAAACATGTATATACATACACATCCACGCATACACATTCACATACCTATACATTTCGACGTATACATACATATACATTTTTTTTTTTGCTTTGTCGCTGTCTCCCGCGTTTGCAAGGTAGCGCACGGAAACAGACGAAAGAAATGGCCCAACCCACCCCCAATACACATGTATATACATACGTCTACACACGCAAATATACAAACCTACACAACTTTCCATGGTTTACCCCAGACGCTTCACATGCCCTGATTCAATCCACTGACAGCACGTCAACCCTGGTATACCACAACGATCCAATTCACTCTATTCCTTGCCCTCCTTTCACCCTCCTGCATGTTCAGGCCCCGATCACACAAAATCTTTTTCACTCCATCTTTCCACCTCCAATTTGGTCTCCCACTTCTCCTCGTTCCCTCCACCTCCGACACATATATCCTCTTGGTCAATCTTTCCTCACTCATTCTCTCCATGTGCCCAAACCATTTCAAAACACCCTCTTCTGCTCTCTCAACCACGCTCTTTTTATTTCCACACATCTCTCTTACCCTTACGTTACTTACTCGATCAAACCACCTCACACCACACATTGTCCTCAAACATCTCATTTCCAGCACATCCATCCTCCTGCGCACAACTCTATCCATAGTCCACGCCTCGCAACCATACAACATTGTTGGAACCACTATTCCTTCAAACATACCCATTTTTGCTTTCCGATATAATGTTCTCGACTTCCACACATTTTTCAAGGCACCCAGAATTTTCACCCCCTCCCCCACCCTATGATCCACTTCCGCTTCCATGGTTCCATCCGCTGCCAGATCCACTCCCAGATATCTAAAACACTTTACTTCCTCCAGTTTTTCTCCATTCAAACTTACCTCCCAATTGACTAGACCCTCGACCCTACTGTACCTAATAACCTTGCTCTTATTCACATTTACTCTTAACTTTCTTCTTTCACACACTTTACCAAACTCAGTCACCAGCTTCTGCAGTTTCTCACATGAATCAGCCACCAGCGCTGTATCATCAGCAAACAACAACTGACTCACTTCCCAAGCTCTCTCATCCCCAACAGACTGCATACTTGACCCTCTTCCCAAAACTATCGCATTCACCTACCTAACAACCCCATCCATAAACAAATTAAACAACCATAGAGACATCACACACCCCTGCTGCAAACCAACACTCACTGAGAACCAATCACTTTCCTTTCTTCCTACACATACACATGCCTTATATCCTCGATAAAAACTTTTCACTGCTTCTAACAATTTCCCTCCCACACATATATTCTTAATACCTTCCACAGAGCATCTCTATCAACTCTATCATATGCCTTCTCTAGATCCATAAATGCTACATACAAATCCATTCGCTTTTCTAAGTATTTCTCACATACATTCTTCAAAGCAAACACCTGATCCACACATCCTCTACCACTTCTGAACCACACTGCTCTTCCCCAATCTGATGCTCTGTACATGCCTTCACCTTCTTAATCAATAACCCTCCCATATAATTTCCCAGAAATACTCAACAAACTTATACCTCCGTAATTTAAGCACTCACTTTTATCCCCTTTGCCTTTTGTACAATGGCACTATGCAAGCATTCCACCAATCCTCAGGCACCTCACCATGAGTCATACATACTTTAAATAATCTTACCAACCAGTCACCAATACAGTCAACCCCTTTCTTAATATATTTCAATGCAATACCATCCACACCTGCTGCCTTGCCGGCTTTCATCTTCCGTAAAGCTTTTACTACCTCTTCTCTATTCACCAAATCATTTTCCCTAACCCTCTCACCTTGCACACCACCATGACCAAAACACCCTATATCTGCCACTCTATCATCTAACACATTCAACAAACCTTCAAAATACTCACCCCATCTCCTTCTCACATCACCACTACTTGTTATCACCTCCCCATTAGCACCCTTCACTGACGTTCCCATTTGTTCCCTTGTCTTACGCACTTTATTTACCTCTTTCCAAAACATCTTTTTATTCTATCTAAAATTTAATGAAACTCTCTCACACCAACTCTCAATTGCCCTCTTTTTCACCTCTTGTACCTTTCTCTTGAACTGCTGCCTCTTTCTTTTATACATCTCCCACTCATTTGCATTATTTCCCTGCAAAAATTGTCCAAATTCTTCTCTCTTCTCTTTCACTAATAATCTTACTTCTTCATCCCACCACTCAATACCATTTCTTATCTGCCCACCTCCCACGCTTCTAATGCCACAAGCATCTTTTGTACACGCCATCGCTACTTCCCTAAAATCATCCCATTCCTACCCCACTCCCCTTATGTCCTTTGTTCTCACCTTTTTCCATTCTGTACTCAGTCTCTCCTGATACTTCCTCACACAAGTCTCCTGCCCAAGATCACTTACTCTCACCACTCTCTTCACCCCAACATTCTCTCTTCTTTCCTGAAACCTCTACAAACCTTCACCTTCGCCTCCACAAGATAATGATCAGACATCCCTCCAGTTGCACCTCTCAGCACATTAACATACAAAAGCCTGTCTCACGCGCCTATCAATTAACACGTAATCCAATAACACTCTCTGAACATCTCTCCTACTTACGAATATTTATGTATATCTCGCTTTTTAAACCAGGTATTCCCAATCACCAGTCCTTTTTCAGCACATAAATCTACAAGCTCTTCACCATTTCAATATACAACAATGAACTATCCATGTACACATTTCCTCAACTGCCACATTACTCACCTTTGCATTGAAATCACCTATCACTATAACCCAGTCTCGTGCATCAAAACTACTAACGCACTCACTCAGCTGCTCCCAAAACACTTGTCTCTCATGATCTTTCTTCTCATGCCCAGGTGCATATGCACCAATAATCACCCATCTCTCTCCATCGAATTTCAGTTTTACCCATATCAATCTTGAGTTTACTTTCTTACACTCTATCACATACTCCCACCACTCCTGTTTAAGAAGTAGTGCTACTCCTTCCCATGCTTTTGTCCTCTCACTAACCCCTGACTTTACTCCTAAGACATTCCCAAACCACTCTTCCCCTTTACCCTTGAGCTTCACTCAGAGCCAAAACATCCAGGTTCCTTTCCTCAAACATACTACCTATCTCTCCTTTTTTCTCATCTTGGTTACATCCACACACATATAGAAACCCCTATCTGAGCTTTCGAGGAGGATAAGCACTCCCGCGTGACTTCGTCTTCTGCTTCCCCTTTTATAAAGTTAAAATATAAGGATGGGAAGGTTTCTAGCCACCCCACTCCCATTCCCTTTAGTCGCCTTCTAAGACACATGAGGAATGTGTGGGAAGCATTCTTTCTCCCCTATCCGCAGGGATGCCCTATCACCAAGCAAAATAATAATAAATACGTATATATATATATATATATATATATATATATATATATATATATATTTTTTTTTTTTTTTTTGTCGCTGTCTCCCGCGTTTGCGAGGTAGCGCAAGGAAACAGACGAAAGAAATGGCCCAACCCACCCCCATACACATGCCTTGATTCAATACACTGACAGCACGTCAACCCCGGTATACCACATCGATCCAATTCACTCTATTCTTTGCCCTCCTTTCACCCTCCTGCATGTTCAGGCCCCGATCACACAAAATCTTTTTCACTCCATCTTTCCACCTCCAATTTGGTCTCCCTCTTCTCCTCGTTCCCTCCACCTCCGACACATATATCCTCTTGGTCAATCTTTCCTCACTCATTCTCTCCATGTGACCAAACCATTTCAAAACACCCTCTTCTGCTCTCTCAACCACGCTCTTTTTATTTCCACACATCTCTCTTACCCTTACGTTACTTACTCGATCAAACCACCTCACACCACACATTGTCCTCAAACATCTCATTTCCAGCACATCCATCCTCCTGCGCACAACTCTATCCATAGTCCACGCCTCGCAACCATACAACATTGTTGGAACCACTATTCCTTCAAACATACCCATTTTTGCTTTCCGAAATAATGTTCTCGACTTCCACACATTCTTCAAGGCTCCCAGAATTTTCGCCCCCTCCCCCACCCTATGATCCACTTCCGCTTCCATGGTTCCATCTGCTGCCAGATCCACTCCCAGATATCTAAAACACTTCACTTCCTCCAGTTTTTCTCCATTCAAACTCACCTCCCAATTGAATTGACCCTCAACCCTACTGTACCTAATAACCTTGCTCTTATTCACATTTACTCTTAACTTTCTTCTTTCACACACTTTACCAAACTCAGTCACCAGCTTCTGCAGTTTCTCACATGAATCAGCCACCAGCGCTGTATCATCAGCGAACAACAACTGACTCACTTCCCAAGCTCTCTCATCCCCAACAGACTTCATATATATATATATATATATATATATATATATATATATATATATATATATATATATATATATATATATATATATATATACTTCCCCTTTTTTAAAGGGGAAGTAAATGTCTATAGTTGTGTTACTGGAGTGATAGTTTTCGTACATGGTGCTTTGACAAGAAAATAGTGAAATTGGAAAAAGTGTAGCTTAGACATTTGAAGCTTATTGATACAGTGGTTAAATTGATGAGAACTACTATTGACGTTTGTGTAAATAAATTAAACATTTCCTTTTTCCATAGCCAGAGGTTGAACCATTATGTGACATTCATTTTTTCATTTCATTTCAAGCTAGAAGTTTCAGTTTTCTAAATAGTTTCTTACATTTTTCATATGTACATATATGTATGTGTGTGTGTGTGTGTGTATGTGCGTGTGTGTGTGTATGTGTGTGTATGTGTATATCTTTTTTCTTTTTCTTTCAAACTATTCGCCATTTCCCGCATTAGCGAGGTAGCGTTAAGAACAGAGGACTGGGCCTTTGAGGGAATACCCTCACCTGGCCAAATTCTCTGTTCCTTCTTTTGGAAAAAAAAAAAAAAAAAAAAAAACGAGAGGGTAGGATTTCCAGCCCCCCGCTCCCTCCCCTTTTAGTCGCCTTCTACGACACGCAGGGAATACGTGGGAAGTATTCTTTCTCCCCTATCCCAAGGGATAAAATGTGTATATATATATGTATATTATCCCTGGGGATAGGGGTGAAAGAATACTTCCCACGTATTCCTCGCGTGTCGTAGAAAGCGACTAGAGGGGACGGGAGCGGGGGGCCAGAAATCCTCCCCTCCTTGTATTTTTTTAAACTTTCTAAAAATGGGAAACAGAAGAAGGAGTCACGCGGGGAGGGCTCATCCTCCTCAAAGGCTCAGATTGGGGTGCCTAAATGTGTGTGGATGTAACCAAGATGTGAAAAAAGGAGAGATAGGTAGTATGTTTGAGGAAAGGAACCTGGATGTTTTGGCTCTGAGTGAAACGAAGCTCAAGGGTAAAGGGGAAGAGTGGTTTGGGAATGTCTTGGGAGTAAAGTCAGGGGTTAGTGAGAGGACAAGAGCAAGGTAAGGAGTAGCAGTACTCCTGAAACAGGAGTTGTGGGAGTATGTGATAGAATGTAAGAAAGTAAATTCTCGATTAATATGGGTAAAACTGAAAGTTGATGGAGAGAGATGGGTGATGATTGGTGCATATGCACCTGGGCATGAGAAGAAAGATCATGAGAGGCAAGTGTTTTGGGAGCAGCTGAATGAGTGTGTTAGTGGTTTTGATGCACGAGACCGGGTTATAGTGATGGGTGATTTGAATGCAAAGGTGAGTAATGTGGCAGTTGAGGGAATAATTGGTATACATGGGGTGTTCAGTGTTGTAAATGGAAATGGTGAAGAGCTTGTAGATTTATGTGCTGAAAAAGGACTGATGATTGGGAATACCTGGTTTAAAAAGCGAGATATACATAAGTATACTTATGTAAGTAGGAGAGATGGCCAGAGAGCGTTATTGGATTACGTGTTAATTGACAGGCATGCAAAAGAGAGACTTTTGGATGTTAATGTGCTGAGAGGTGCAACTGGAGGGATGTCTGATCATTATCTTGTGGAGGCTAAGGTGAAGATTTGTATGGGTTTTCAGAAAAGAAGAGTGAATGTTGGGGTGAAGAGGGTGGTGAGAGTAAGTGAGCTTGGGAAGGAGACTTGTGTGAGGAAGTACCAGGAGAGACTGAGTACAGAATGGAAAAAGGTGAGAACAATGGAAGTAAGGGGAGTGGGGGAGGAATGGGATGTATTTAGGGAATCAGTGATGCACTGCGCAAAAGATGCTTGTGGAATGAGAAGAGTGGGAGGTGGGTTGATTAGAAAGGGTAGTGAGTGGTGGGATGAAGAAGTAAGAGTATTAGTGAAAGAGAAGAGAGAGGCATTTGGACGATTTTTGCAGAGAAAAAATGCAATTGAGTGGGAGACGTATAAATGAAAGAGACAGGAGGTCAAGAGAAAGGTGCAAGAGGTGAAAAAAAGGGCAAATGAGAGTTGGGGTGAGAGAGTATCATTAAATTTTAGGGAGAATAAAAAGATGTTCTGGAAGGAGGTAAATAAAGTGCGTAACACAAGGGAGCAAATGGGAACTTCAGTGAAGGGCGCAAATGGGGAGGTGATAACAAGTAGTGGTGATGTCAGAAGGAGATGGAGTGAGTATTTTGAAGGTTTGTTGAATGTGTTTGATGATAGAGTGGCAGATAAAGGGTGTTTTGGTCGAGGTGGTGTGCAAAGTGAGAGGGTTAGGGAAAATGATTTGGTAAACAGAGAAGAGGTACTAAAAGCTTTGCGGAAGATGAAAGCCGGTAAGGCAGCGGGTTTGGATGGTATTGCAGTGGAATTTATTAAAAAAGGGGGTGACTGTACTGTTGACTGGTTGGTAAGGTTATTTAATGTATGTATGACTCATGGTGAGGTGCCTGAGGATTGGCGGAATGCATGCATAGTGCCATTGTACAAAGGCAAAGGGGATAAGAGTGAGTGCTCAAATTACAGAGGTATAAGTTTGTTGAGTATTCCTGGTAAATCATATGGGAGGGTATTGATTGAGAGGGTGAAGGCATGTAGAGAGCATCAGATTGGGGAAGAGCAGTTTGGTTTCAGAAGTGGTAGAGGATGTGTGGATCAGGTGTTTGCTTTGAAGAATGTATGTGAGAAATACTTAGAAAAGCAAATGGATTTGTATGTAGCATTTATGGCTCTGGAGAAGGTATATGATAAAGTTGATAGAGATGCTCTGTGGAAGGTATTAAGAATATATGGTGTGGGAGTTAAGTTGTTAGAAGCAGTGAAAAGTTTTTATCGAGGATGTAAGGCATGTGTACGT
The DNA here is from genome assembly GCF_036320965.1 of Panulirus ornatus. Lineage (NCBI taxonomy): Eukaryota > Metazoa > Arthropoda > Malacostraca > Decapoda > Palinuridae > Panulirus > Panulirus ornatus. Next base: position 13,443,948 of record NC_092278.1, read on the forward strand.
GTAGGAAGAGAGGAAAGTGATTGGTTCTCAGTGAATGTAGGTTTGCGGCAGGGGTGTGTGATGTCTCCAAGGTTGTTTAATTTGTTTATGGATGGGGTTGTTAGGGAGGTGAATGCAAGAGTTTTGGAAAGAGGGGCAAGTATGAAGTCTGTTGGGGATGAGAGAGCTTGGGAAGTGAGTCAGTTGTTGTTCGCTGATGATACAGCGCTGGTGGCTGATTCATGTGAGAAACTGCAGAAGCTGGTGACTGAGTTTGGTAAAGTGTGTGAAAGAAGAAAGTTAAGAGTAAATGTGAATAAGAGCAAGGTTATTAGGTACAGTAGGGTTGAGGGTCAAGTCAATTGGGAGGTGAGTTTGAATGGATAAAAACTGGAGGAAGTGAAGTGTTTTAGATATCTGGGAGTGGATCTGGCAGCGGATGGAACCATGGAAGCGGAAGTGGATCATAGGGTGGGGGAGGGGGTGAAAATTCTGGGAGCCTTGAAGAATGTTTGGAAGTCGAAAACATTATCTCGGAAAGCAAAAATAGGTATATTTGAAGGAATAGTGGTTCCAACAATGTTGTATGGTTGCGAGGCGTGGGCTATGGATAGAGTTGTGCGCAGGAGGATGGATGTGCTGGAAATGAGATGTTTGAGGACAATGTGTGGTGTGAGGTGGTTTGATCGAGTAAGTAACGTAAGGGTAAGAGAGATGTGTGGAAATAAAAAGAGTGTGGTTGAGAGAGCAGAAGAGGGTGTTTTGAAATGGTTTGGGCACATGGAGAGAACGAGTGAGGAAAGATTGACCAAGAGGATATATGTGTCGGAGATGGAGGGAACGAGGAGAAGAGGGAGACCAAATTGGAGGTGGAAAGATGAAGTGAAAAAGATTTTGTGTGATCGGGGCCTGAACATGCAGGAGGGTGAGAGGAGGGCAAGGAATAGAGTGAATTGGAGCGATGTGGTATACCGGGGTTGACGTGCTGTCAGTGGATTGAATCAGGGCATGTGAAGCGTCTGGGGTAAACCATGGAAAGCTGTGTAGGTATGTATATTTGCGTGTGTGGACGTATGTATATACATGTGTATGGGGGTGGGTTGGGCCATTTCTTTCGTCTGTTTCCTTGCGCTACCTCGCAAACGCGGGAGACAGCGACAAAGCAAAAAAGAAAAAAATATATATATATATATATGGGGAGGTGATAACAAGTAGTGGTGATGTGAGAAGGAGATGGAGTGAGTATTTCGAAGGTTTGTTGAATGTGTCTGATGATAGAGTGGCAGATATAGGGTGTTTTGGTCGAGGTGGTGTGCAAAGTGAGAGGGTTAGGGAAAATGATTTGGTAAACAGAGAAGAGGTAGTGAAAGCTTTGCGAAAGATGAAAGCCGGCAAGGCAGCAGGTTTGGATGATATTGCAGTGGAATTTACTAAAAAAGGGGGTGACTGTATTGTTGACTTGTTGGTAAGGTTATTTAATGTATGTATGACTCATGGTGAGGTGCCTGAGGATTGGCGGAATGCGTGCATAGTGCCATTGTACAAAGGCAAAGGGGATAAGAGTGAGTGCTCAAATTACAGAGGTATAAGTTTGTTGAGTATTCCTGGTAAATTATATGGGAGGGTATTGATTGAGAGGGTGAAGGCATGTACAGAGCATCAGATTGGGGAAGAGCAGTGTGGTTTCAGAAGTGGTAGAGGATGTGTGGATCAGGTGTTTGCTTTGAAGAATGTATGTGAGAAATACTTAGAAAAGCAAATTGATTTGTATGTAGCATTTATGGATCTGGAGAAGGCATATGATAGAGTTGATAGAGATGCTCTGTGGAAGGTATTAAGAATATATGGTGTGGGAGGCAAGTTGTTAGAAGCAGTGAAAAGTTTTTATCGAGGATGTAAGGCATGTGTACGTGTAGGAAGAGAGGAAAGTGATTGGTTCTCAGTGAATGTAGGTTTGCGGCAGGGGTGTGTGATGTCTCCATGGTTGTTTAATTTGTTTATGGATGGGGTTGTTAGGGAGGTAAATGCAAGAGTTTTGGAAAGAGGGGCAAGTATGAAGTCTGTTGGGGATGAGAGAGCTTGGGAAGTGAGTCAGTTGTTGTTCGCTGATGACACAGCGCTGGTGGCTGATTCATGTGTGAAACTGCAGAAGCTGGTGACTGAGTTTGGTAAAATGTGTGGAAGAAGAAAGTTAAGAGTAAATGTGAATAAGAGCAAGGTTATTAGGTACAGTAGGGTTGAGGGTCAAGTCAATTGGGAGGTGAGTTTGAATGGAGAAAAACTGGAGGAAGTGAAGTGTTTTAGATATCTGGGAGTGGATCTGTCAGCGGATGGAACCATGGAAGCGGAAGTGGATCATAGGGTGGGGGAGGGGGCGAAAATTCTGGGGGCCTTGAAGAATGTGTGGAAGTCGAGAACATTATCTCGGAAAGCAAAAATGGGTATGTTTGAAGGAATAGTGGTTCCAACAATGTTGTATGGTTGCGAGGTGTGGGCTATGGATAGAGTTGTGCGCAGGAGGATGGATGTGCTGGAAATGAGATGTTTGAGGACAATGTGTGGTGTGAGGTGGTTTGATCGAGTGAGTAACGTAAGGGTAAGAGAGATGTGTGGAAATAAAAAGAGCGTGGTTGAGAGAGCAGAAGAGGGTGTTTTGAAGTGGTTTGGGCACATGGAGAGGATGAGTGAGGAAAGATTGACCAAGAGGATACAGTGTCGGAGGTGGAGGGAACAAGGAGAAGAGGGAGACCGAATTGGAGGTGGAAAGATGGAGTGAAAAAGATTTTGTGTGATCGGGGCCTGAACATGCAGGAGGGTGAAAGGAGGGCAAGGAACAGAGTGAATTGGAGCAATGTGGTATACCGGGGTTGACGTGCTGTCAGTGGATTGAATCAAGGCATGTGAAGCGTCTGGGGTAAACAATGGAAAGCTGTGTAGGTATGTATATTTGCGTGTGTGGACGTATGTATATACATGTGTATGGGGGGGGTTGGGCCATTTCTTTCGTCTGTTTCCTTGCGCTACCTCGCAAACGCGTGAGACAGCGACAAAGTATAAAAAGAAAAAAAAAAAAAAAAAAATATATATATATATATATATATATATATATATATATATATATATATATATATATATATATATATACACATATATATATATATATATATATATATATATATATAAATATATTCTTTCTTTTCTTTCATACGATTCGCCATTTCCCACCTCAGCGAGGTAGCGTTAAGAACAGAGGACTGGGCCTCTGAGGAAACATCCTCACCCGGCCCCCTTCTCTGTTCCTTCCTTTGGAAAAGAAAAAAAAATGAGAGGGGAAGATTTCCAGCTCCCTTCCCTTTTAGTCGCCTTCTACGACATGCAGGGAATATGTGAGAAGTATTCTTTCTCCCCAATCCCCAGGGATATATATATATATATATTTTTTTTTTTTTTTTATACTTTGTCGCTGTCTCCCGCATTTGCGAGGTAGCGCAAGGAAACAGACGAAAGAAATGGCCCAACCCCCGCCCCCATACACATGTATATACATACGTCCACACACGCAAATATACATACCTACACAGCTTTCCATGGTTTACCCCAGACGCTTCACATGCCTTGATTCAATCCACTGACAGCACGTCAACCCCCGTATACCACATCGCTCCAATTCACTCTATTCCTTGCCCTCCTTTCACCCTCCTGCATGTTCAGGCCCCGATCACACAAAATCTTTTTCACTCCATCTTTCCACCTCCAATTTGGTCTCCCTCTTCTCCTCGTTCCCTCCACCTCCGACACATATATCCTCTTGGTCAATCTTTCCTCACTCATTCTCTCCATATGCCCAAACCACTTCAAAACACCCTCTTCTGCTCTCTCAACCACGCTCTTTTTATTTCCACACATCTCTCTTACCCTTACGTTACTAACTCGATCAAACCACCTCACACCACATATTGTCCTCAAACATCTCATTTCCAGCACATCCATCCTCCTGCGCACAACTCTATCCATACCCCACGCCTCGCAACCATACAACATTTTTGGAGCCACTATTCCTTCAAACATACCCATTTTTGCTTTCCGAGATAATGTTCTCGACTTCCACACATTCTTCAAGGCCCCCAGAATTTTCGCCCCCTCCCCCACTCTATGATCCACTTCCGCTTCCATGGTTCCATCCGCTGCCAGATCCACTCCCAGATATCTAAAACACTTCACTTCCTCCAGTTTTTCTCCATTCAAACTCACCTCCCAATTGACTTGACCCTCAACCCTACTGTACCTAATAACCTTGCTCTTATTCACATTTACTCTTAACTTTCTTCTTCCACACACTTTACCAAACTCAGTCACCAGCTTCTGCAGTTTCTCACATGAATCAGCCACCAGCGCTGTATCATCAGCGAACAACAACTGACTCACTTCCAAAGCTCTCTTATCCCCAACAGACTTCATACTTGCCCCTCTTTCCAAAACTCTTGCATTTACCTCCCTAACAACCCCATCCATAAACAAATTAAACAACCATGGAGACATCACACACCCCTGCCGCAAACCTACATTCACTGAGAACCAATCACTTTCCTCTCTTCCTATACGTACACATGCCTTACATCCTCGATAAAAACTTTTCACTGCTTCTAACAACTTTCCTCCCACACCATATATTCTTAATACCTTCCACAGAGCATCTCTATCAACTCTATCATATGCCTTCTCCAGATCCACAAATGCTAAATACAAATCCATTTGCTTTTCTAAGTATTTCTCACATACATTTTTCAAAGCAAACACCTGATCCACACATCCTCTACCACTTCTGAAACCACACTGCTCTTCCCCAATCTGATGCTCTGTACATGCCTTCACCCTCTCAATCAATACCCTCCCATATACTTTACCAGGAATACTCAACAAACTTATACCTCTATAATTTGAGCAATCACTCTTATCCCCTTTGCCTTTGTACAATGGCACTATGCACGCATTCCGCCAATCCTCAGGCACCTCACCATGAGTCATACATACATTAAATAACCTTACCAACCAGTCAACGATACAGTCACCCCCTTTTTTAATAAATTCCACTGCAATACCATCCAAACCTGCTGCCTTGACGGCTTTCATCTTCCGCAAAGCTTTCACTACCTCTTCTCTGTTTACCAAATCATTTTCCCTAACCCTCTCACTTTCCACACCACCTCGACCAAAACACCCTATATCTGCCACTCTATCATCAAACACATTCAACAAACCTTCAAAATACTCACTCCATCTCCTTCTCACATCACCACTACTTGTTATCACCTCCCCATTTGCGCCCTTCACTGAAGTTCCCATTTGCTCCCTTGTCTTACGCACTTTATTTACCTCCTTCCAGAACATCTTTTTATTCTTCCTAAAATTTAATGATATTCTCTCACCCCAACTCTCATTTGCCCTTTTTTTCACCTCTTGCACCTTTCTCTTGACCTCCTGTCTCTTTCTTTTATACATCTCCCACTCAATTGCATTTTTTCCCTGCAAAAATCGTCCAAATGCCTCTCTCTTCTCTTTCACTAATACTCTTACTTCTTCATCCCACCACTCACTACCCTTTCTAATCAATCCACCTCCCACTCTTCTCATGCCACAAGCATCTTTTGCGCAATCCATCACCGATTCCCTAAATACATCCCATTCCTCCCCCACTCCCCTTACTTCCATTGTTCTCACCTTTTTCCATTCTGTACTCAGTCTCTCCTGGTACTTCCTCACACAGGTCTCCTTCTCAAGCTCACTTACTCTCACCACCCTCTTCACCCCAACATTCACTCTTCTTTTCTGAAAACCCATACAAATCTTCACCTTAGCCTCCACAAGATAATGATCAGACATCCCTCCAGTTGCACCTCTCAGCACATTAACATCCAAAAGTCTCTCTTTCGCACGCCTGTCAATTAACACGTAATCCAATAACGCTCTCTGGCCATCTCTCCTACTTACATAAGTATACTTATGTATATCTCGCTTTTTAAACCAGGTATTCCCAATCATCAGTCCTTTTTCAGCACACAAATCTACAAGCTCTTCACCATTTCCATTTACAACACTGAACACCCCATGTATACCAATTATTCCCTCAACTGCCACATTACTCACCTTTGCATTCAAATCACCCATCACTATAACCCGGTCTCGTGCATCAAAACCACTAACACACTCATTCAGCTGCTCCCAAAACACTTGCCTCTCTTGATCTTTCTTCTCATGCCCAGGTGCATATGTACCAATAATCACCCACCTCTCTCCATCAACTTTCAGTTTTACCCATATTAATCGAGAATTTACTTTCTTACACTCTATCATATACTCCCACAACTCCTGTTTCAGGAGTATTGCTACTCCTTCCCTTGCTCTTGTCCTCTCACTAACCCCTGACTTTACTCCCCAGACATTCCCAAACCACTCTTCCCCTTTACCCTTGAGCTTCGTTTCACTCAGAGCCAAAACATCCAGGTTCCTTTCCTCAAACATACTACCTATCTCTCCTTTTTTTACATCTTGGTTACATCCACACACATTTAGGCACCCCACTCTGAGCCTTCGAGGAGGATGAGCCCTCCCCGCGTGACTCCTTCTTCTGTTTCCCATTTTAGAAAGTTAATACAAGGAGGGAGGATTTCTGGCCCCCGCTCCCGTCCCCTCTAGTCGCTTTCTACGACACGCGAGGAATACGTGGGAAGTATTCTTTCACCCCTATCCCCAGGGATAATATACATATATATATACATATACACATACACACACATACACATACATACGCACATATACACACACACACACATACATATATATACATATGAAAAATGTAAGAAACAATTTAGAAAACTGAAACTTCTAGCTTGAAATGAATGTAAAAAAATGAATGTCACATAATGGTTCAACTTCTGGCTTTGGAAAAAAGGAAATGTATAATTTATTTACACAAACGTCAATAGCAGTTTTCATCAATTTAACCACTGTATCAATAAGCTTCAATGTCTAAGCTACATTTTTTCTCCAATTTCACTATTTTCCTTCACATTTTCAATTGTGTCTGAAGGTTCTACTTCAAGAGTGATTGTTTTTCCAGTAAGGGTCTTCACATCTTGGTTACATCCACACACATTTAGGCACCCCACTCTGAGCCTTCGAGGAGGATGCTTTACTTGTGGTGCTGACTTCCAGCCACTTGGTTCAGTGTAGTGTGGCGCAGATATATATATATATATATATATATATATATATATATATATATATATATATATATATATATATATATATATATATATCCCTGGGGATAGGGGATTAAGAATACTTCCCACGTATTCCCTGCGTGTCGTAGAAGGCGACTAAAAGGGGAGGGAGCGGGGGGCTGGAAATCCTCCCCTCTCGTTTTTTTTTTTTTTTTTTAATTTTCCAAAAGAAGGAACAGAGGGGGCCAGGTGAGGATATTCCGAAAAAGGCCCAGTCCTCTGTTCTTAACACTACCTCGCTAATGCGGGAAATGGCGAATAGTTTGAAAAAAAAAAAATATATATATATATATATATATATATATATATATATATATATATATATATATATATATATATATATATATATATATTTGCTTTGTCGGTCTCCCGCTTTTGCGAGGTAGCGCAAGGAAAGAGACAAAAGAAATGGCCCAACCCACCCCCATACACATGTATATACATACACGTCCACACACGCAAATATACATACCTACACAGCTTTCCATGGTTTACCCCAGACACTTCACATGCCCTGATTCAATCCACTGACAGCACGTCAACCCTGGTATACCACATCGATCCAATTCACTCTATTCCTTGCCCTCCTTTCACCCTCCTGCATGTTCAGGCCCCGATCACACAAAATCTTTTTCACTCAATCTTTCCACCTCCAATTTGGTCTCCCACTTCTCCTCGTTCCATCCACCTCCGACACATATATCCTCTTGGTCAATCTTTCCTCACTCATTCTCTCCATGTGCCCAAACCATTTCAAAACACCCTCTTCTGCTCTCTCAACCACGCTCTTTTTATTTTCACACATCTCTCTTACCCTTACGTTACTTACTCGATCAAACCACCTCACACCACACATTGTCCTCAAACATCATATTTCCAGCACATCCACACTCCGTCGCACAACTGTATCCATAGCCCACGCCTCGCAACCATACAACATCCTTGGAACCACTATTCCTTCAAACATACCCATTTTTGCTTTCCGAGATAATGTTCTCGACTTCCACACATTCTTCAAGGCTCCCAGAATTTTCGCCCCCTCCCCCACCCTATGATCCACTTCCGCTTCCATGTTTCCATCCGCTGCCAGATCCACTCCCAGATATCTAAAACACTTTACTTCCTCCAGTTTTTCTCCATTCAAACTCACCTCCCAATTGACTTGACCCTCAACCCTACTGTACCTAATAACCTTGCTCTCATTCACATTTACTCTTAACTTTCTTCTTTCACACACTTTACCAAACTCAGTCACCAGCTTCTGCAGTTTCTCACATGAATCAGCCACCAGCGCTGTATCATCAGCGAACAACAACTGACTCACTTCCCAAGCTCTCTCATCCACAACAGACTTCATACTTGACCCTCTTTCCAAAACTCTTGCATTCACCTCCATAACAACCCCATCCATAAACAAATTAAACAACCATGGAGAAATCACACACCCCTACCGCAAACGTACATTCACTGAGAATCAATCACTTTCCTCTCTTCCTACACTTACACATGCCTTACATCCTTGATAAAAACTTTTCACTGCTTCTAACAACTTGCCTCCCACACCATATATTCTTAATACCTTCCACAGAGCATCTCTATCAACTCTATCATATGCCTTCTCCAGATCCATAAATGCTACATACAAATCCATTTATTTTTTTAAGTATTTCTCACACACATTCTTCAAAGCAAACACCTGATCCACACATCCTCTACCACTTCTGAAACCACACTGCTCTTCCCCAATCTGATGCTCTGTACATGCCTTCACCCTCTCAATCAATACCCTCCCCGGTATACCACATTGATCCAATTCACTCTATTCCTTGCCCTCCTTTCACCCTCCTGCATGTTCAGGCCCCGATCACACAAAATCTTTTTCATTCCATCTTTCCACCTCCAATTTTTTTTTTTTTAACTTTCTAAAATGGGAATATATATATATATATATATATATATATATATATATATATATATATATATATATATATATATATATATATATATATTTTTTTTTTTTTTTTATACTTTGTCGCTGTCTCCCACGTTTGCGAGGTAGCGCAAGGAAACAGACGAAAGAAATGGCCCAACCCACCCCCTACACATGTATATACACACGTCCACACACGCAAATATACATACCTACACAGCTTTCCATGGTTTACCCCGGACGCTTCACATGCCTTGATTCAATCCACTGACAGCACGTCAACCCCTGTATACCACATCGCTCCAATTCACTCTATTCCTTGCCCTCCTTTCACCCTCCTGCATGTTCAGGCCCCGATCACACAAAATCCTTTTCACTCCATCTTTCCACCTCCAATTTGGTCTCCCTCTTCTCCTCGTTCCCTCCACCTCCGACACATATATCCTCTTGGTCAATCTTTCCTCACTCATTCTCTCCATGTGCCCAAACCATTTCAAAACACCCTCTTCTGCTCTCTCAACCACGCTCTTTTTATTTCCACACATCTCTCTTACCCTTACGTTACTTACTCGATCAAACCACCTCACACCACACATTGTCCTCAAACATCTCATTTCCAGCACATCCATCCTCCTGCGCACAACTCTATCCATAGCCCACGCCTCGCAACCATACAACATTGTTGGAACTACTATTCCTTCAAACATACCCATTTTTGCTTTCCGGGATAATGTTCTCGACTTCCACACATTTTTCAAGGCTCCCAAAATTTTCGCCCCCTCCCCCACCCTATGATCCACTTCCGCTTCCATGGTTCCATCCGCTGACAAATCCACTCCCAGATATCTAAAACACTTCACTTCCTCCAGTTTTTCTCCATTCAAACTCACCTCCCAATTGACTTGACCCTCAACCCTACTGTACCTAATAACCTTGCTCTTATTCACATTTACTCTTAACTTTCTTCTTCCACACACTTTACCAAACTCCGTCACCAGCTTCTGCAGTTTCTCACATGAATCCGCCACCAGCGCTGTATCATCAGCGAACAACAACTGACTCACTTCCCAAGCTCTCTCATCCCCAACAGACTTCATACTTGCCCCTCTTTCCAAGACTCTTGCATTTACCTCCCTAACAACCCCATCCATAAACAAATTAAACAACCATGGAGACATCACACACCCCTGCCGCAAACCAACATTCACTGAGAACCAATCACTTTCCTCTCTTCCTACACGTACACATGCCTTACATCCTTGATAAAAACTTTTCACTGCTTCTAACAACTTGCCTCCCACACCATATATTCTTAATACCTTCCACAGAGCATCTCTATCAACTCTATCATATGCCTTCTCCAGATCCATAAATGCTACATACAAATCCATTTGCTTTTTTAAGTATTTCTCACACACATTCTTCAAAGCAAACACCTGATCCACACATCCTCTACCACTTCTGAAACCACACTGCTCTTCCCCAATCTGATGCTCTGTACATGCCTTCACCCTCTCAATCAATACCCTCCCCGGTATACCACATTGATCCAATTCACTCTATTCCTTGCCCTCCTTTCACCCTCCTGCATGTTCAGGCCCCGATCACACAAAATCTTTTTCATTCCATCTTTCCACATCCAATTTTTTTTTTTTAACTTTCTAAAATGGGAATATATATATATATATATATATATATATATATATATATATATATATATATATATATATATATATATACATGTAAGGCATGTGTATGTGTAGGAAGAGAGGAAAGTGATTGGTTCTCAGTGAATGTAGGTTTGCGGCAGGGGTGTGTGATGTCTCCATGGTTGTTTAATTTGTTTATGGATGGGGTTGTTAGGGAGGTAAATGCAAGAGTTTTGGAAAGAGGGGCAAGTATGAAGTCTGTTGGGGATGAGAGAGCTTGGGAAGTGAGTCAGTTGTTGTTCGCTGATGATACAGCGCTGGTGGCGGATTCATGTGAGAAACTGCAGAAGCTGGTGACGGAGTTTGGTAAAGTGTGTGGAAGAAGAAAGTTAAGAGTAAATGTGAATAAGAGCAAGGTTATTAGGTACAGTAGGGTTGAGGGTCAAGTCAATTGGGAGGTGAGTTTGAATGGTGAAAAACTGGAGGAAGTGAAGTGTTTTAGATATGTGGGAGTGGATCTGTCAGCGGATGGAACCATGGAAGCGGAAGTGGATCATAGGGTGGGGGAGGGGGCGAAAATTTTGGGAGCCTTGAAAAATGTGTGGAAGTCGAGAACATTATCCCGGAAAGCAAAAATGGGTATGTTTGAAGGAATAGTAGTTCCATCAATGTTGTATGGTTGCGAGGCGTGGGCTATGGATAGAGTTGTGCGCAGGAGGATGGATGTGCTGGAAATGAGATGTTTGAGGACAATGTGTGGTGTGAGGTGGTTTGATCGAGTAAGTAACGTAAGGGTAAGAGAGATGTGTGGAAATAAAAAGAGCGTGGTTGAGAGAGCAGAAGAGGGTGTTTTGAAATGGTTTGGGCACATGGAGAGAATGAGTGAGGAAAGATTGACCAAGAGGATATATGTGTCGGAGGTGGAGGGAACGAGGAGAAGAGGGAGACCAAATTGGAGGTGGAAAGATGGAGTGAAAAGGATTTTGTGTGATCGGGGCCTGAACATGCAGGAGGGTGAAAGGAGGGCAAGGAATAGAGTGAAGTGGAGCGATGTGGTATACAGGGGTTGACGTGCTGTCAGTGGATTGAATCAAGGCATGTGAAGCGTCTGGGGTAAACCATGGAAAGCTGTGTAGGTATGTATATTTGCGTGTGTGGACGTGTGTATGTACATGTGTATGGGGGGGGTTGGGCCATTTCTTTCGTCTGTTTCCTTGCGCTACCTCGCAAACGCGGGAGACAGCGACAAAGTATAAAAAAAAAAAAATATATATATATATATATATATCCCTGGGGATAGGGGAGAAAGAATACTTCCCACGTATTCCCTGCGTGTCGTAGAAGGCAACTAAAAGGGGAGGGAGCGGGGGGCTGGAAATCCTCCCCTCTCGTTTTTTTTTGATTTTCCAAAGGAAGGAACAGAGAACGAGGCCAGGTGAGGACATTCCCTCAGAGGCCCAGTCCTCTGTTCTTAACGCTACCTTGCTAACGCGGGAAATGGCGAATAGTATGAAAAAGAAAGATATAAATATATATATATATATATATATATATATATATATATATATATATATATATATATATATATTATCCCTGGGGATAGGGGATTAAGAATACTTCCCACGTATTCCCTGCGTGTCGTAGAAGGCAACTAAAAGGGGAGGGAGCGGGGGGCTGGAAATCCTCCCCTCTCGTTTTTTTTTTTTTTTTTTTTAATTTTCCAAAAGAAGGAACAGAGGGGGCCAGGTGAGGATATTCCGAAAAAGGCCCAGTCCTCTGTTCTTAACGCTACCTCGCTAATGCGTGAAATGGCGAATAGTTTGAAAAAAAAAAAATATATATATATATATCCTCCCCTCTCGTTTTTCTTTTTAATTTTCCAAAAGAACGAACAGGGAAGAGGGCCAGGTGAGGATATTCCCTCAAAGGCCCAGTCCTCTGTTCTTAACGCTACCTCGCTATCGCGGGAAATGGCGAATAGTATGAAAAAAAAAAAAAATATATATATTTATATATATTTTTTATTTTTTTTTTTTGCTTTGTCGCTGTCTCCCGCGTTTGCGAGGTAGCGCAAGGAAACAGACGAAAGAAATGGCCCAACCCACCCCCATACACATGTATATACATACGTCCACACACGCAAATATACATACCTACTCAGCTTTCCATGGTTTACCCCAGACGCTTCACATGCCTTGATTCAATCCACTGACAGAACGTCAACCCCGGTATACCACATCGCTCCAATTCACTCTATTCCTTGCCCTCCTTTCACCCTCCTGCATGTTCAGGCCCCGATCACACAAAATCTTTTTCACTCCATCTTTCCACCTCCAATTTGGTCTCCCTCTTCTCCTCGTTCCCTCCACCTCCGACACATATATTCTCTTGGTCAATCTTTCCTCACTCATTCTCTCCATGTGCCCAAACAGTTTCAAAACACCCTCTTCTGCTCTCTCAACCACGCTCTTTTTATTTCCACACATCTCTCTTACTCTTACGTTACTTACTCGATCAAACCACCTCACACCACATATTGTCCTCAAACATCTCATTTCCAGCACATCCATCCTCCTGCGCACAACTCTATCCATAGCCCACGTCTCGCAACCATACAACATTGTAGGAACCACTATTCCTTCAAACATACCCATTTTTGCTTTCCGAGATAATGTTCTCGACTTCCACACATTCTTCAAGGCTCCCAGAATTTTCGCCCCCTCCCCCACCCTATGATCCACTTCCGCTTCCATGTTTCCATCCGCTGCCAGATCCACTCCCAGATATCTAAAACACTTCACTTCCTCCAGTTTTTCTCCATTCAAACTTACCTCCCAATTGACTTGACCCTCAACCCTACTGTACCTAATAACCTTGCTCTTATTCACATTTACTCTTAACTTTCTTCTTCCACACACTTTACCAAACTCAGTCACCAGCTTCTGCAGTTTCTCACATGAATCAGCCACCAGCGCTGTATCATCAGCGAACAACAACTGACTCACTTCCCAAGCTCTCTCATCCCCAACAGACTTCATACTTGCCCCTCTTTCCAAAACTCTTGCATTTACCTCCCTAACAACCCCATCCATAAACAAATTAAACAACCATGGAGACATCACACACCCCTGCCGCAAACCTACATCGACTGAGAACCAATCACTTTCCTCTCTTCCTACACGTACACATGCCTTACATCCTCGATAAAAACTTCTCACTGCTTCTAACAACTTGCCTCCCATACCATGTATTCTTAATACCTTCCACAGAGCATCTCTATCAACTCTATCATATGCCTTCTCCAGATCCATAAATGCTACATACAAATCCATTTGCTTTTCAAAGTATTTCTCACATACATTCTTCAAAGCAAACACCTGATCACACATCGTCTACCACTTCTGAAACCACACTGCTCTTCCCCAATCTGATGCTTTGTACATGCCTTCACCCTCTCAATCAATACCCTCCCATATAATTTACCAGGAATACTCAACAAACTTATACCTCTGTAATTTGAGCACTCACTCTTATCCCCTTTGCCTTTGTACAATGGCACTATGCACGCATTCCGCCAATCCTCAGGCACCTCACCATGAGTCATACATACATTAAATAACCTTACCAACCAGTCAATAATACAGTCACCCCCTTTTTTAATAAATTCCACTGCAATATCATCCAAACCTGCTGCCTTGCCGGCTTTTATCTTTCGCAAAGCTTTTACTACCTCTTCTCTGTTTACCAAATCATTTTCCCTAACCCTCTCACTTTGCACACCACCTCAACCAAAACACCCTATATCTGCCACTCTATCATCAAACACATTCAACAAAACTTCAAAATACTCATATATATATATATATATATATATATATATATATATATATATATATATATATATATATATATATATTTTTTTTTTTTTTTTTTTATACTTTGTCGCTGTCTCCCGCGTTTGCGAGGTAGCGCAAGGAAAGAGACGAAAGAAATGGCCCAACCCCCCCCCCCCATACACATGTACATACACACGTCCACACACGCAAATATACATACCTACACAGCTTTCCATGGTTTACCCCGGACGCTTCACATGCCTTGATTCAATCCACTGACAGCACGTCAACCCCTGTATACCACATCGCTCCAATTCACTCTATTTCTTGCCCTCCTTTCACCCTCCTGCATGTTCAGGCCCCGATCACACAAAATCCTTTTCACTCCATCTTTCCACCTCCAATTGGTCTCCCTCTTCTCCTCGTTCCCTCCACCTCCGACACATATATCCTCTTGGTCAATCTTTCCTCACTCATTCTCTCCATGTGCCCAAACCATTTCAAAACACCCTCTTCTGCTCTCTCAACCACGCTCTTTTTATTTCCACACATCTCTCTTACCCTTACGTTACTTACTCGATCAAACCACCTCACACCACACATTGTCCTCAAACATCTCATTTCCAGCACATCCATCCTCCTGCGCACAACTCTATCCATAGCCCACGCCTCGCAACCATACAACATTGTTGGAACCACTATTCCTTCAAACATACCCATTTTTGCTTTCCGGGATAATGTTCTCGACTTCCACACATTTTTCAAGGCTCCCAAAATTTTCGCCCCCTCCCCCACCCTATGATCCACTTCCGCTTCCATGGTTCCATCCGCTGACAGATCCACTCCCAGATATCTAAAACACTTCACTTCCTCCAGTTTTTCTCCATTCAAACTCACCTCCCAATTGACCTGACCCTCAACCCTACTGTACCTAATAACCTTGCTCTTATTCACATTTACTCTTAACTTTCTTCTTCCACACACTTTACCAAACTCCGTCACCAGCTTCTGCAGTTTCTCACATGAATCCGCTACCAGCGCTGTATCATCAGCGAACAACAACTGACTCACTTCCCAAGCTCTCTCCTCCCCAACAGACTTCATACTTGCCCCTCTTTCCAAAACTCTTGCATTTACCTCCCTAACAACCCCATCCATAAACAAATTAAACAACCATGGAGACATCACACACCCCTGCCGCAAACCTACATTCACTGAGAACCAATCACTTTCCTCTCTTCCTATATATATATATATATCATATTATATTTTCTTTTTTTTTTTTATTATACTTTGTCGCTGTCTCCCGCGTTTGCGAGGTAGCGCAAGGAAACAGACGAAAGAAATGGCCCAACCCCCCCCATACACATGTATATACATACGTCCACACACGCAAATATACATACCTACCCAGCTTTCCATGGTTTACCCCAGACGCTTCACATGCCCTGCTTCAATCCACTGACAGCACGTCAACCCCGGTATACCACATCGCTCCAATTCACTCTATTCCTTGCCCTCCTTTCACCCTCCTGCATGTTCAGGCCTCGATCACACAAAATCTTTTTCAATACATCTTTCCACCTCCAATTTGGTCTCCCTCTTCTCCTTGTTCCCTCCACCTCTGACACATATATCCTCTTGGTCAATCTTTCCCACTCATCCTCTCCATGTGCCTAAACCACTTCAAAACACCCTCTTCTGCTCTCTCAACCACGCTCTTTTTATTTCCACACATCTCTCTTACCCTTACGTTACTCACTCGATCAAACCACCTCACACCACACATTGTCCTCAAACATCTCATTTCCAGCACATCCATCCTCCTGCGCACAACTCTATCCATAGCCCACGCCTCGCAACCATACAACATTGTTGGAACCACTATTCCTTCAAACATACCCATTTTTGCTTTACGAGATAATGTTCTCGACTTCCACACATTCTTCAAGGCCCCCAGAATTTTCGCCCCCTCCCCCACCCTATGATCCACTTCCGCTTCCATGGTTCCATCCGCTGCCAGATCCACCCACTCCCAGATATCTAAAACACTTCACTTCCTCCAGTTTTTCTCCATTCAAACTCACCTCCCAATTGACTTGACCCTCAACCCTACTGTACCTAATAACCTTGCTCTTATTCACATTTACTCTTAACTTTCTTCTTCCACACACTTTACCAAACTCAGTCACCAGCTTCTGCAGTTTCTCACATGAATCAGCCACCAGCGCTGTATCATCAGCGAACAACAACTGACTCACTTCCCAAGCTCTCTTATCCCCAACAGACTTCATACTTGCCCCTCTTTCCAAAACTCTTGCATTTACCTCCCTAACAACCCCATCCATAAACAAATTAAACAACCATGGAGACATCACACACCCCTGCCGCAAACCTACATTCACTGAGAACCAATCACTTTCCTCTCTTCCTACACGTACACATGCCTTACATCCTCGATAAAAACTTTTCACTGCTTCTAACAACTTTCCTCCCACACCATATATTCTTAATACCTTCCACAGAGCATCTCTATCAACTCTATCATATGCCTTCTCCAGATCCATAAATGCTACATACAAATCCATTTGCTTTTCTAAGTATTTCTCACATACATTCTTCAAAGCAAACACCTGATCCACACATCCTCTACCACTTCTGAAACCACACTGCTCTTCCCCAATCTGATGCTCTGTACATGCCTTCACCCTCTCAATCAATACCCTCCCATATAATTTACCAGGAATACTCAACAAACTTATACCTCTGTAATTTGAGCACTCACTCTTATCCCCTTTGCCTTTGTACAATGGCACTATGCACGCATTCCGCCAATCCTCAGGCACCTCACCATGAGTCATACATACATTAAATAACCTTACCAACCAGTCAACAATACAGTCACCCCCTTTTTTAATAAATTCCACTGCAATACCATCCAAACCTGCTGCCTTGCCGGCTTTCATCTTCCGCAAAGCTTTCACTACCTCTTCTCTGCTTACCAAATCATTTTCCCTAACCCTCTCACTTTGCACACCACCTCGACCAAAACACCCTATATCTGCCACTCTATCATCAAACACATTCAACAAACCTTCAAAATACTCACTCCATCTCCTTCTCACATCACCACTACTTGTTATCACCTCCCCACTTGCGCCCTTCACCGAAGTTCCCATTTGCTCCCTTGTCTTACGCACTTTATTTACCCCCTTCCAGAACATCTTTTTATTCTCCCTAAAATTTAATGATATTCTCTCACCCCAACTCTCATTTGCCCTTTTTTTCACCTCTTGCACCTTTCTCTTGACCTCCTGTCTCTTTCTTTTATACATCTCCCACTCAATTGCATTTTTTCCCTGCAAAAATATATATATATATATATATATATATATATATATATATATATATATATATATATATATATATATATATATATATATATTTTTTTTTTTTTTTATACTTTGTCGCTGTCTCCCGCGTTTGCGAGGTAGCGCAAGGAAACAGACGAAAGAAATGGCCCAACCCCCCCCATACACATGTATATACATACGTCCACACACGCAAATATACATACCTACACAGCTTTCCATGGTTTACCCCAGACGCTCCACATGCCTTGATATATATATAGAGATAGATATATAGATATATATATATATATATATATATATATATATATATATATATATATATATATATATATATACAGTTTCGGCGGGAAGAAATGATACCTACAATGAAAACGAACACCAAATATGGGAAATAGGGAAAAAATTATCAAACAGGGTATTTTCATTCATCCTAATACTTCGTGATGTCTCCTCTGAGCTTCCTAACTTATTCAAGAGTCTGGCATGATCCTGGCCAAGGATCTGAAGTATTCTTTGTCAATAATTTTCCACACCCTGGTGATCGTCTTTTTAAGGTGTGGGACGGACGTCATCTTGATAAGGGATAACTCATGCTGGATGTGTGCCCAGGGATTCTCAATCGGGTTGAGAGCTGGGGAATTTCCCGGCCACTCAAGCACTTTGATGTTTGTGTCTTCAGCCACTTTTTGACGAGGTCTGAGCCATGGCAAGGGGCCCCGTCATGCATAAACACACCTTCGGTCTGATGAAGGTCATAGAAATGGTGCATGTGATCCTTCAGCACATCCAAATAATTTGCAGCATGCACTGTCTCATTTTCACGGAGAAATATAAGTCCCCAGAATGCAATGTCTCATTTTTACGGAGAAATATAAGTCCCCAGCTCCATTGGCGCCACTGAAAATTCCCCAAACCTTCACTGAAGGAGGGTGTTTGACGACTTTTGTGGTGTATCTAGGATGGTAGCGGTTGGAGTTTGGGCTTCGGCGACAGTGCTTAACACAAACACCTACTGTCTTGAAGGTTGATTCATCGGAGAAACAGGTCTGCATCCATTTCTCATGGGTCCAGTCTTGGTATCTTCGTGCAAATTGAAGTGTACGGCACTTCATGCCAGCTGTTACAAGTGGCTTCACTGCTGCGTGCCGTGATGGGAGGTGAAGGTGATGCTACAAGCGTTCACGAATGATGCGGGTAGCAACGTTTCCTAGCAGCTCAGGGTACATTTTCTTGAGTTCTGTGGGCGTAATAAACGGGTTTTTCAATACTTCACACCATAGGATATTGTCTGTCTTCTGAGAGGTTTTTCTTGGCCTCCCACAGCGTGGTTTAGGGGCTGGAATCTGGGTGGGGGTAAGCGCCCTGCCGGCAGCAAGAAGCCTCAAGACGGTCGACCGAGAACGTCCAACTAGGGCATCGTCCAACTAGGGCATAAATATCTTCAATGGGGACGTTTTCCTCCCTCAAAGCGAGGATACAGGACCTCTCCTCCTTCGACGTCATGGATCGACCCATATTTACTGATGTGGGGCATTGTGGGGACACGAAATGGCATTGGGCAGTATCTGGGAGGTAGCCCAGGAAGGGGTGCTAAAATGATATGTCCACACATTGCAGAGTTTTCAGGCAACTGGGGCAGTCAGTTGCCCTAGGCTACGCTCGAGGCATGAAAACATGCCAGATGTCGCCAGAGAGAGCCACCACTAATATAAGGTGGTTTGTGGCGGTCTTTTTTGAGACGTATTTTCCATTGTGTTTCAATGGGATGAGTAATTTCTTTCCGCCGACACTGTATATATTTTTTTTCAAACTATTCGCCATATCCTGCATTAGCAAGGTAGTGTTAAGAACAGAGGACTGAGCCTCTGAGGGTTACATCCTCACCTGGCCTCCTTCTCTGTTCCTTCTTTTGGAAAATTAAAAAAAAAATGAGAGGGGAGGATTTCCAGCCCCCCACTCCCTCCCCTTTTAGTCGCCTTCTACAACACACAGGGAATACGTGGGAAGTATCCTTTCTCCCCTATCCCCATATATATTTTTTTTTTTTTTTTTTTTATACTTTGTCGCTGTCTCCCACGTTTGTGAGGTAGCGCAAGGAAACAGACGAAAGAAATGGCCCAACCCCCCCCCCCCATACACATGTACATACACACGTCCACACACGCAAATATACATACCTACACAGCTTTCCATGGTTTACCCCAGACGCTTCACATGCCTTGATTCAATCCACTGACAGCACGTCAACCCCTGTATACCACATCGCTCCAATTCACTCTATTCCTTGCCCTCCTTTCACCCTCCTGCATGTTTAGGCCCCGATCACACAAAATCTTTTTCACTCCATCTTTCCACCTCCAATTTGGTCTCCCTCTTCTCCTCGTTCCCTCCACCTCCGACACATATATCCTCTTGGTCAATCTTTCCTCACTCATTCTCTCCATGTGCCCAAACCATTTCAAAACACCCTCTTCTGCTCTCTCAACCACACTCTTTTTATTTCCACACATCTCTCTTACCCTTACGTTACTTACTCGATCAAACCACCTCACACCACACATTGTCCTCAAACATCTCATTTCCAGCACATCCATCCTCCTGTGCACAACTCTATCCATAGCCCATGCCTCGCAACCATACAACATTGTTGGAACCACTATTCCTTCAAACATACCCATTTTTGCTTTCCGAGATAATGTTCTCGACTTCCACACATTCTTCAAGGCTCCCAGAATTTTCGCCCCCTCCCCCACCCTATGATCCACTTCCGCTTCCATGGTTCCATCCACTGCCAGATCCACTCCCAGATATCTAAAACACTTTACTTCCTCCAGTTTTTCTCCATTCAAACTTACCTCCCAATTGACTTGACCCTCATCCCTACTGTACCTAATTACCTTGCTCTTATTCACATTTACTCTTAACTTTCTTCTTTCACACACTTTACCAAACTCAGTCACCAGCTTCTGCAGTTTCTCACATGAATCAGCCATCAGCGCTGTATCATCAGCGAACAACAACGGACTCACTTCCCAAGCTCTCTCATCCACAACAGACTTCATACTTGACCCTCTTTCCAAAACTCTTGCATTCACCTCCCTAACAACCCCATCCATAAACAAATTAAACAACCATGGAGATATCACACACCCCTGCCGCAAACCTACATTCACTGAGAACCAATCACTTTCCTCTCTTCCTACACGTGCACATGCCTTACATCCTCGATAAAAACTTTTCACTGCTTCTAACAACTTGCCTCCCACACCATATATTCTTAATATCTTCCACAGAGCATCTCTATCATATGCCTTCTCCAGATCCATAAATGCTACATACAAATCCATTTGCTTTTCTAAGTATTTCTCACATACATTCTTCAAAGCAAACACCTGATCCACACATCCTCCACCACTTCAGAAACCACACTGCTCTTCCCCAATCTGATGCTCTGTACATGCCTTCACCCTCTCAATCAATACCCTCCCATATAATTTACCAGGAATACTCAACAAACTTATACCTCTGTAATTTGAGCACTCACTCTTATCCCCTTTGCCTTTGTACAATGACACTATGCACACATTCCGCCAATCCTCAGGCACCTCACCATGAGTCATACATACATTAAATAACCTTACCAACCAGTCAATAATACATATATATATATATATATATATATATATATATATATATATATATATATATATATTTTTTTTTTTGCTCTGTCGCTGTCTCCCGCGTTTGCGAGGTAGCGCAAGGAAACAGACGAAAGAAATGGCCCAACCCACCCTCATACACATGTATATACATACGTCCACACACGCAAATATACATACCTACACAGCTTTCCATGGTTTACCCCAGACGCCTCACATGCCTTGATTCAATCCACTGACAGCACGTCAACCCCGGTATACCATATCGCTCCAATTCACTCTATTCCTTGCCCTCCTTTCACCCTCCTGCATGTTCAGGCCCCGATCACACAAAATCTTTTTCACTCCATCTTTCCACCTCCAATTTGGTCTCCCTCTTCTCCTCGTTCCCTCCACCTCCGACACATATATACTCTTGGTCAATCTTTCCTCATTCATTCTCTCCATGTGCCCAAACCATTTCAAAACACCCTCTTCTGCTCTCTCAACCACGCTCTTTTTATTTCCACACATCTCTCTTACCCTTACGTTACTTACTCGATCAAACCATCTCACACCACATATTGTCCTCAAACATCTCATTTCCAGCACATCCATCCTTCTGCACACAACTCTATCCATAGCCCACGTCTCGCAACCATACAACATTGTTGGAACCACTATTCCTTCAAACATACCCATTTTTGCTTTCCGAGATAATGTTCTCGACTTCCACACATTCTTCAAGGCCCCCAGAATTTTCGCCCCCTCCCCCACCCTATGATCCACTTCCGCTTCCATGGTTCCATTCGCTGCCAGATCCACTCCCAGATATCTAAAACACTTCACTTCCTCCAGTTTTTCTCCATTCAAACTCACCTCCCAATTGACTTGACCCTCAACCCTACTGTACCTAATAACCTTGCTCTTATTCACATTTACTCTTAACTTTCTTCTTTCACACACTTTACCAAACTCAGTCTTCAGCTTCTGCAGTTTCTCACATGAATCAGCCACCAGCGCTGTATCATCAGCGAACAACAACTGACTCACTTCCCAAGCTCTCTCATCCCCAACAGACTTCATACTTGCCCCTCTTTCCAAAACTCTTGCATTCACCTCCCTAACAACCCCATCCATAAACAAATATATATATATATATATATATATATATATATATATATATATATATTTTTTTCATACTATTCGCTATTTCCCGCGATAGCGAGGTAGCATTAAGAACAGAGGACTGGGCCTTTGAGGGAATATCCTCACCTGGACCTCTTCTCTGTTCCTTCTTTTGAAAAATTAAAAAAAAAAAAAAAAAAAAAAAAAAACGAGAGGGGAGGATTTCCAGCCCTCCGCTCCCTTCCCTTTTAGTCGCCTTCTACGACACGCAGGGAATACGTGGGAAGTATTCTTTCTCCCCTATCCCCAGGGAAAATATATATATATATATATATATATATATATATATATATATATATATATATATATATTTTTCTTTTTATTATACTTTGTCGCTGTCTCCCGCGTTTGCGAGGTAGCGCAAGGAAACATACGAAAGAAATGGCCCAACCCCCCCCCCATACACATGTATATACATACGTCCACACACGCAAATATACATACCTACACAGCTTTCCATGGTTTACCCCAGACGCTTCACATGCCTTGATTCAATCCACTGACAGCACGTCAACCCCGGTATACCACATCGCTCCAATTCACTCTATTCCTTGCCCTCCTTTCACCCTCCTGCATGTTCAGGCCCCGATCACACAAAATCTTTTTCACTCCATCTTTCCACCTCCAATTTGGTCTCCCTCTTCTCCTCGTTCCCTCCACCTCTGACACATATATCCTCTTGGTCAATCTTTCCTCACTCATTCTCTCCATGTGCCCAAACCACTTCAAAACACCCTCTTCTGCTCTCTCAACCATGCTCTTTTTATTTCCACACATCTCTCTTACCCTTACGTTATTCACTCGATCAAACCACCTCACACCACACATTGTCCTCAAACATCTCATTTCCAGCACATCCATCCTCCTGCGCACAACTCTATCCATAGCCCACGCCTCGCAACCATACAACATTGTTGGAACCACTATTCCTTCAAACATACCCATTTTTGCTTTCCGAGATAATGTTCTCGACTTCCACACATTCTTCAAGGCCCCCAGAATTTTCGCCCCCTCCCCCACCCTATGATCCACTTCCGCTTCCATGTTTCCATCCGCTGCCAGATCCACTCCCACATATCTAAAACACTTCACTTCCTCCAGTTTTTCTCCATTCAAACTCACCTCCCAATTGACTTGACCCTCAACCCTATTGTACCTAATAACCTTGCTCTTATTCACATTTACTCTTAACTTTCTTCTTCCACACACTTTACCAAACTCAGTCACCAGCTTCTGCAGTTTCTCACATGAATCAGCCACCAGCGCTGTATCATCAGCGAACAACAACTGACTCACTTCCCAAGCTCTCTCATCCCCAACAGACTTCATACTTGCCCCTCTTTCCAAAACTCTTGCATTTACCTCCCTAACAACCCCATCCATATATATATTTTTTTTTTTTCCCTATATATATTCGCCTGTTCCATATACACATACATAAACACCCACACATGCACATAAACATATATACAAATGTACATATTCATACTTGCTTGCCTTCATCCATATACGTAAGTAATCATTCATCTTTCCTGACTTATGTATTAATTATATAAGGACAATGTTTTTCAAGTGGTTAAGGGCACCTTAAGGGCAATCTTTGGTGTGTTTTTAAGGGCCTCTGAACCCAAACCCTGTATCTATATTAAAAAATAAAGTTTGCATAACTAATATTCATACAATTTCACTGTCCCTGTTATATGAAATACATTGGCAGTGGTGTAATACTACAAAACACTTAGGCTCAAATGCATGCAAAAAAGTAAAACAAAAAATATCACAGTTTGATAATACTTTCATCTATGTCATACCCAGTGGCACATTAAAGAGGAGTCAGGGCCTTCTACCTGGGCCTAACAAACTATGGTCCCTAAATCCTTAATATGTCACTGGTTCTAGCAGTACCACATATTAACAAAGATGCAGTGAGGGTGATGTTGGTATAGGATTTACTATTTGGCACTTGTAGTATCATAGAAAAAGCATTTACAATAAAAGCATATAAAAAAGAGGATATTGTGAAAGCTCACCTGCCCCATGATTGAAGTATTAAACAGGGTTTAAGATTTTTAATTCATCTTTAGACAGTACTAATATGCTTTCCATTCTATGAATATACAAATCATACAAATATGCAACATGTGGTAATGGTGTCAACAGGCTATAGTTTCCATGATACACTGTAATACCCTTGAGTATATTTTTCTCTAACATTTGTCTCTTCCTATCAAACTTTTTTTTCATACCATTGGAGGCATGTCACAGACAAAAATCCACATCAAGGATAAGCCTTAATTGAAATGTAGAGAGTATTAAGAAAAGGAAAAAGAAGAGACAAGGGAAAGTATTTACAAATTTTGGAAGTGAAAAAACTGTTTCAAAATGTCCCAAGGCTGGGCCTTAACTGAAATGTAGAGAGCATTAAGAAAAGGAAAAAGAAGAGACAAGGGAAAGTATTTACAAATTTTGGAAGTGAAAAACTGTTTCAAAGTGTGCCAAGTCACAGTTATTGGGAAAACATGAAAGGGTAAAGAAACCTAACACTTCAAGTTGTAGGGAAAGAAATAGTTATCAAAATGGCCCATCCCTGAGTTGGCAACAGCTACACGGTAATCACATAATGCAACAGCTTGCTGAGTATTGCGTGGTCTAGCTAAAGGTGGAGGAACCAAGCAGCCAGCTCTTGGGAGCAAATTCCAATAAATAACTATAGAAGAAAAGTGAACCGGCCTTGTGGCATAGGGCAAGAGTGTCACGTTTGGAAGTTAGCCTGGGAGAGTTATATGTTGGACCACATTTGACTCAACTCTATCAAGTAAGGATGCAGAGCTAAAACCACCCAGATATGATAGCAGTACTCCACACAAGGATGAATCAATCCCTTGTATAAATGGATCAACTCTCCAGATGAAAAGAAATTTCGATATCGAAACAGGACTATTTCCATAAAGTCAGGTTTCCATAAAAGAGTGGATGTAATACAAAGTTTCTCCATTGAGTCAAGTGGAATTACAGAACCTACAAAGGGGAGATGAAAGTTGTGAGTTTTCGATAGAGAGATGGGTAGAAACTGGGTCTTGGAGGCATCAAACTTAACTAGATTTTGTTTACCCCACTGAGATATCCTGTCCAAGTCTGAGTTTAATGAGAAACTTGTGTGAAGACAAAATGCAGATCAAGTGAGAAAAGAAGGAGCAGAAGTGAAGGACATTGATGAATGCAGTGTTGAGTTGTCAGCTTATGAGTGCATTTGATTATTTGTGGAAGAGAGAAAATAGTTGATACAAAGGAGAAAAAGTGGACACCACTGTTGATGGAAAGAGGAGAGGAGGTTTATCAATCAACACCCACAGAGATAGATTGGCCAAGAGACAGACTGGTCAGAGAGGAAGCTAGATAAGAAGGAGCAAAGTGAGAGAGGGAAGCCAAAAGAGAAGTTTAGAGATGAGCCACCAATGCCACACCATGTCAAAAGCTTTGGATATATCATGGGCAATGACAAGGCTCTCTAAAATCTTTTAGGGATGATGACTAAACTTTAGTAAGACAGGAAAGAATATCACCAATGGATTTTGCCTCATGGAAGCCTTAACGATGCTCAGTGAAGACTGTGAGATCCAAGGTGACTAAGAAAATGGAAGTTGAGGAGAGATTCAGACTTTGTAAATGGTACATGTCAAAGCAATACAAAAATAGTTAGAGTGGTCAGAACAGTCACCCTTCTTAAGGATGGGATGTATCAACACATGCTTCCATGAATAAGAAAAAGTTTTGGTTTTTACACAGAAACGGAACAGACAAGCAAACACAGGTGCAAATTCTGAGGTACGGTCTTTCAGTAAACAGGGATAGATGTCAACAGAACCATAAGTTTTGTTTGTGTTTGAAGAGAGAAGCACTTTTTGGACAGTCCATAAAGAGACTACAAGGAGGGGCATATGATAAGTAGGAGCATCAGGGAATGAAGGAATGTTAAGTGTCATCCAAAGTGGAGTCAAAGAAAAATATGAACCAAAGAGAGTTGCTTTGTGTATGGAAGAGACGGATATAATACCATCAGAGGAGAAAAGTGAAGGAACCATACAGCACTATAAGTTGTTACAGATGCCCTCAGTTAAAGACCAGAAAGACCATCAGTGGCTTAAAAGGAGAGGTTACCACAATTCCTTTGAATAAAGGAACACTCTGCTTGATAGATATAGTACTTGCAATGATTATAAGCAGTGATAAAACTTGGATGAGTCAAAAAAGAAGTGTTTCCAAGCCAATATGGCTGATCCCTTGCCTGAATGGCCTAAGAACAGGAAAGGTTGAACCATGGACTGGAAGAGCTCGTCTTGGAGAAAAAGGGGACAAATGCTTCCATTCTTGCAAGAGTAACCTCTGCTATGCTTCTGGCAGAGATAGAAGCATCACCACATAGGAGACAGTAATTTTGATGTGACAGAAAGTAAGACCAGCAATCCTAATATGGAGAGTGTAAGATGGTTCTGGGTACCACTTATACACTCCTGACTCAGGAAAGTAGTTCTGCCATGAGTGGCTGCTGTCAACAGCCTATGACCTAATGACTCATCTTTAGTAATCTAAAAGCTTTAAAAATCCATTGAGCAACCATGAAGCATGAATTTAAGCAAAGCATAAGCAAAATTTGAAAAGTAAAAAGTAAATTCTCTACCTATAGATTCAGCTCTTCTGAAGTAAGCATGCATAAATGACTGTCAGGTTTAATGATAACTAAGATTTCTTAAAAATAAAAAAAGGAAACTTGCACAATGCTCAACCCTTCCATCTGTGTGCATCATGGGGATCCTCTCTTTTATCAGTCATGCCATATCAAGAATTTAATTAATTTCCATGCTTCACTTCAAAGGATGAATTCAAGTATCAATTTTCACAACTGTATCAGATACATAAGTACAACATATGTAATACTCACTCTGTTGCACTTAATGTCCAAGTATCTCTGATGCAGTATGGAGTACCCATAATCTTTGAGAATGTTTTTCTCACACTAATAAAATCAGCATCTAACCTGAAATATAAACTTTCACTTTAGGTTTCCAATGCAATTTTAAATCCTTGCATATCATGAAAGTCTTTTACAGAAAAGAAATTCTTCAATACTCTGCTGTAACTTCCATCATCCAATTTCATGGTACCGTACTGTACTGTAGCAGAAACATAAAAAACTAAAAATCTCCGTCTTTATCTATTTACTCCATTCTCCTCACTTATATATGGTGGATCAAAAGCATGTAGCCAGGAAGTTCACTGTAACACATGTCACATCTAACATGTTAAAATGAGACATGAACTTCCAAGTTGGTATAAGCATCTCTATATTTTTTTCACCCAGCAAACAGACGTGATTAGCTATGTGGGACCGAAATATTCATTCTTACCTCTCACATCACACGAAATAGTTCTTTTTCTTCTTTTCTTTTAAACTATTCGCCATTTCCCGCGTTAGCGAGGTAGCGTTAAGAACAGAGGACCGGGCCTGTTTTGGAATATCCTCACCTGGCCCCCTCTGTTCCTTCTTTTGGAAAAAAAAAAAAAAAATAGTTCTATAACAACAAATCAAAAAAAGCTCCTAAAGCCTTAATAAATTTTCTTAAAACAGCTACACATCCTCTTTCAGCCCCATCTTTTCTATTTGAAATCTTACATAAAATAAATGTCATGTTACATGGTTCATCATTAATAACTATATTTAAGTTATCTTAATCATAATTAAAAAAAGCAGTGCTTTCTGAAAATTTTAAAATATTTAAGTTGCATGCTACTTTGACAATCTTATGTACTGATCATACCAGATTAAATCTTAGAACATTTGCTTTATCATTCTAAATCCTTGCAGGTGTACAACATAACTGATGTAGTTTTCACTTGCCTATGTCTAAATAAAAGAAGAAAAAAGGGAGTTCTGAAGAACAAAAAAAAATTTTCTCTTAGGACTGTCCCTGCAAGCCATGAGAGAATATCCTTAATCTCTAGGGATCAGAGGCCTCTAGCCCCTATCTTTTGGTGTAGTTACTACTTCTCACACTTTGCTAACCAACCAGACAGCTGTAGTGGTTAAAGGTCAATCAAGAAACTCTCTCCTACAATCACCAGTCACCATTCAATGGTGATGTCATAATCCTTCCAACTTTCCAAATGCACAAAACTGACCACCACATAATTCTTGAAGACAAGGAAGTCATCCCAACAGATATTATTGTCAGTTCAGAGAAAGACCTTTCTGAGAGAGGGGATGGTCAGAAGGAAAACAATATTGGAAAATTTACTTGTGGGGAAACCGCTCCTGAAACAGTTTTTCTGTCTTCAAAACATATTTTCTCTCCAAGGTCAGTTTGCCCAGAAAGCTGATAGCATAACATTATAGAGAAAGAGGGCTCATGAAAACAGAAAACCTCTTAACTAAGAGAAAGATGTTCAAGAAAATGCCCAAAGTTTATTCTGCAGCCCATAAGTGATCCTTCACTTCACAGGGTGCAATCCCAATGTTCACAAATTTCATCCTCAGCATCCAGAGGAAGGTAAAGTTGTCAGAAATTTTGGTACTGAGAATGTCTCTCTCTGTATTTCACAAGGTACAAAGATGAGGCCCAAGTGTTTTCTTAACATCATCAATGTTACCCTGGTGAATGCATAACTATCATTAATTTTAGCACTGACAACAGTTCTCCAAACTATATAGCTTTCTAGAACTTCCTTAACAGCCTTCAAAGCTGGACCACTGCCAACCATGTCACAATCAATCAAACCAGTTTTGCTTTCAAACCTGTCCCAACCCCTACTGTCTCAGTAGGCCATCTGCTCCCACTTAGTATTTCACTCAGGATGATATATCAAGCAGAAAGAAGCATATCTTGACCAGCATAACATCCACTAGCTATCTTATGTACAGTCCACTTAGCATTAACACATATGGACTTGCTGTGTCAAAACTCAAGAAAATCTGCTCTCCCTAAATCTACCTGTCCCCCTTACCTGCTTATCCACTCTATTCATGTAACAGGGTATGATAAAAAAAAAGTGCAGTAAATCACATCCAAGATCATCCTTGACTCCTCTTACATCACCTATCAAAAAGCTGCTCCCAGCTCTTTCCATCACCTGGACCTCATCCATCATTTCAGGAAGCACTTACTTCACCATCCTAACCACCATCACATCATGCCACCAGAGATCCCTCATCCATGAGATGCAGTTAGGCTCCTAAACCACATTAAGCACAATCATATTTATACAGATTGCTTCAACAGCCCCCATCTCAACATCTGTAAATATAAATAGACAAGTGTTACAGTAAAAACTGTCTAATACCCTGGTTATAAGTAAAAAGTTGTAGTTTTGTGTAAGTTTTCCATACATTTTTAGCCTCTGGCTGCATATTAGTAAATAAACCATTGATCTACAGTACTGTTGTCATTGCTATTACTGTATAATTATTATCATCATCATCATCATCATTATCATTACACTTTTTTATACTTGTTCATTGCTTACTGTGTTAGCAACAGGAACAGAAGATGAAACGCTACATTCACTCACATTCTTTCACTAGCTGTCATGTGCAAAGCAACAAAACCAAAGACTTCTATCCACAACTAGGCCCTACACACCTTTCCAAGGCTTTCCATGGCTGCTTCACATACCCTGGTTCAGTCCTCTGACACCAAGTCAACCCATGTATATCACATCATTCTAATGCACTCTGTCCTATGCATGCCTTTCACCTTCTTGCATTGTCAAAGCCATTTCAGGACACCCTGTGCAGCTCTCTCAACCACACTCAAAAGAATATAAAGAAATTCAAACAGCAACAAAGTACTTGGTCCCTTCAAGGATGTTTGTGATAGTGGAAGAAACATGAATATCAGAGATAAGTGTGGTAAGAGTAGAAATACGGACATATTAAAGATTAAAAACATAATATACTTTTCATATAGCTAAGGAGGGACAAATACTGTCAGTCTTGGATCTTAAGTGAAATTTTTGTCAATTATATTCTTAAACGTTACTATGGTATTACTTTCAACCACTCTGATTGGTAAATCATTTCATATGTTAACAATCCTGTTGAAAAAAAAAAGTATTTTGCCCCATCTAAGGTAAAACACTTGCACATGAGTTTGTAACCACTAGTATGAAGGAAATCAGGTGAATCTTATCCCTACGTAAATCGTTATATCAAGGTTATCAAAGCCTTTGATACTTTTGAACATTTATATTAAGTCCTTAACCTTCTCTTTTCTCAACCAAATAGATTTACCAAATAGATTTATGTCATTGAATCAGTTCTCTTAGGATTTGTTTTAGTCCAGGAATCATCTTGGTAGCTTATCTCTGTACTCTCTCCATTCTGTCTATGTCATTGTAGGTAGGGTGACCAAAACTGATCACATTATTCTAGATGGGGGAAATCACTTGTTTTGTAAAAGGTGAGGACAATTTCCCAGAACTTGAGTTTGCTCGCCCTACCTATAAATCAAAGAATTCTGTTTGCCTTGATATCACCACACCTTTTACTCTTTTACTATTTACTTGATCGTCTCACCTTGCACCATATTGTCCCCAAATATTTCATTTTCAACACATCCACGCTCCACATCCTCATCTATAGCCACTGCCTCGCATCCATACAATACTGTCAGGACTACTGTACCTTCAAACATACCCATTTTAGCCTTCCAACTTTCCCAAACTCAATCACCAACTTCTAAGATTCTCAATCAAGTTGCCACCAGTTCTCTATTATGAGCAAACAATAACTGACTTCCTTCCCAGGCTCCCTCCTCACCCCTTACACACTGCATACCTGCCCATCTCTAAGACCCTTAAATTTCAATCCCTCACCACCCTATCCATAAGAAAAATCAAACACCCATGGTGAATTCACTGACCCCTGCTGCACAACAACCTTCACCCAGAACCTCTCTACCTACATGCACATAACACATATGCTTTACATTCTTGATAAAAACTTCTCACTACTTCTAGAAGCTTTACTCCCACATTTGTACAACCCTCCACTGGGAATTTCTCTCAACCCTATCATATGCTTTCTCCAGATACATATGCCACATAGAAATCCTTCTATTTCTCGAAATATTTCTCTTAATCTTGAAAGGACACAACTGATCTATACATCCTCTGCCACTCCTGAAACAACGGTGTTTCTCCTCATCTGTTGCTCTGTGCATATCTTCACCCTCTAACCCTCTAATTCATCACTCTCTCATACAAAACACCATATACACTCAAAAACGTATACCTCTATGGTTCAAACTGTGGCACTAATCATGCTCTAACAATCTTCAGGCACTGCACTACTATTCATGCATAAGAGGAAAATCCCAATTAACCAATCAACAACATAGTCACCCCCTTGAGAAATTCAACTGCAGAACAATCCACTCCAGCTGCGTGACCATATTCCATCTTACGCAAGGCTTTTGCCATATATATTTTCTCTTCCCTAAACTAATTTCCATAACCCATGCACTTCACATACATCCCTAACCCAAACACCATACATCTGCCATCCTATCTTCAAAGACATTCAACAGTCTTTCAAAACAGTCACTCCATCTCCTCACCTCATCACTACCTGTTTCCACTTCCCTGTTTGCTCCATCACTGGTGTTTCTATTTGTTCCCTTGTTTCTCTCAAAATTAATTTCCTTCCAAACATCTTATTCTCCCTGAAATTTATTGAAACTCACTATCCCAACCCTCATTCGCCTTCTTTTCCACCCCCTGCACCTTCCTCTTGACCTGCTGCTTTATCTTGTTCATCTCCCAATTATTTGCACTCCTTCCCTGTAAGTACTGCCCATACACCTCTCTTTTCTCTTTCACTAACAACTTTACTTCATCATCCTACCATTTACTACCCTTTCTCAACTGCCCACCTCCCACCCTCCGCATGCCACAAATTTCTCTTACATAAGCCAATAAGTGCCTCATCTACTCCCCTTGCTTCACTTACTCTCATCTTTTGTTGTTCTACACACAAGCTCTCCTGGGATTTCTTCACTTAAGTCTTTTCCAAGCTCGCTATTTTCACCACCATCTTTTCAATTGTATCTTTTCTTTTCCAAAAACCTCTAGAAATCTTCATCTTTGCCTCCATCAGTTAAATTATCTGACATACCACCAGCTGCTATCTGAACAAATTCAAATGCTTTGCATGCCAGTCAATTAGTTTGTAACCCAATAATGTCCTCTTACAATCTTTGTCCCTCTCTTTAAACAACTCCACAAGCTATTCACTTTACAGGACACCCCATGTCTCCTAATCATACCCTCAACTGCCTCATTAGTCACTCTCACATTTAAATCAGCCATCACTAATACCCAATCTCTTGCATGAAAGCTGCTGTCAACTCTCACTCAGCTGCTCCTAAAACACTCGTCTGTAATCCTTTCTCTTCTTATAATCACGTGCATAATCATCAATAATCACCAGTCTCTTGCAATCTACTTTCATTTTTACCCAAACCAGTCTGAAGCTCACTTACTATACATTCTTTCACACATTCCCACAATTCATACTTCAGCAATTGTGCAACCACATCCTTAGCTTTTGACCTCATACTACCCATGACTTTACCTATAAGACATTCTCACAACATTCCTTTCCTTAACCCCTAAGCTTTGGTTCACTCAAAGACAGAACATCTCTGGTTCCTTTCTTTAAACTTATTACTTCTCTCTCCTTTCTTCTCATCTTGGTTACATCCAAACATATTCAGACTATGACCCTAGCCTGGGCCTTCAAGGAGGATGAGCACTCCTTGCTTAGCTCCTTCTTCTGTTCTATGTTTTAGAGTTATGTTTTAGAAACTGAAATACAAGAATGGGGTTTTCTGACTACTTTTCCCAGCCCTTTTAGTTACTTTCTACGACACTTACGGAATATGGAACATGAATTCTTCCTCCCTACACATTATTTTCATTATCATTATCATCATTATCATAATTTTATTTTCTTTTTATTATACGCTGTCGCTGTCTCCCGCGTTAACATGGTAACACAAGGAAACAGACAAAAGAATGGCCCAACCCACCCACATACAAATGTATATACATACACACCCACACATGCACATCTATATATCTATACCTATACATTTCAGTGTATACAAACATTTACATACACTGACATATACATATATGTAAATATTCATACTTGCTGCCTTCATCCATTCCCGTTGTCAACCCACCACACATGAAATGGCATCCCCCTTCCCCCCATGTGCCCGAGAGATAGTGCTAAGAAAAGACAACAAAGGCCACATTCGTTCACACTCAGTCTCCAGCTGTCATGTGTAATGCACTGAAACCACAGCTCCCTTTCTACATCCACACCCTATAAAACTTTCCATGGTTTACCCCAGATGCTTCACATTCCCTGGTACAATCCATTAACAGCATGTCAACCCCGGTATACCACTTCCTCAAGTTTTTCTCCATTCAAACTTACCTCCCAATTGACTTATTCCTCAACCCTAATGAACCTAATAAGCTTGCTCTTATTCACAATTACTCTCAGCTTTCTTCTTTCACACACTTTACCAAACTCAGTCACCAGCTTCTGCAGTTTCTCATCCGAATCAGCCACCAGTGCTGTATCATCAATGAACAACAACTGACTCACTTCTCAGGCCCTCTCATCAACAACAGACTGCATCTTTGCCCTCTCTCCAAAACTTTTGCATTCACCTCCCTAACAACCCCATCCATAAACAAATTAAACAACCATGGAGACATCATGCACCCCTGCCGCAAACCGACATTCACTGGGAACCAATCACTTTCCTCTCTTCATACACGTACACATGGCTTACATCCTTGAAAAAAAATTTTCACTACTTCTAGCAACTTACATCTCAAACCATATAATCTTAATACCTTCCACAGCGCATCTCTATCAACTCTTATCATATGCATTCTCCAGATCCATAAATGCTACGGACAAATCCATTTGTTTTTCTAAGTATTTCTCACTTACATTCTTCAAAGCAAACACCTGATCCACACATCTTCTACCACTTCTGAAACCACACCACTCTTCCCCCAATCTGATGCTCTGTACATGCCTTCATCCTCTCAATCAATGCCCTCCCACATAATTTCCCAGGAATACTTAACAGACTTCTATCTCTTGTAATTATCATTATCATTATTGTTATTATTATCATTATTATTATCATTTTTTATATTTTTTTATTATACTTTGTCGCTGTCTCCCGCGTTTGCGAGGTAGCGCAAGGGAACAGACGAAAGAAAAGGCCCAACCCCCCTCATACACATGTATATACATACGTCCACACACGCAAATATACATACCTACACAGCTTTCCATGGTTTACCCCAGACGCTTCACATGCCTTGATTCAATCCACTGACAGCACGTCAACCCCGGTATACCACATCGCTCCAATTCACTCTATTCCTTGCCCTCCTTTCACCCTCCTGCATGTTCATTATTATTATTATTATTATTATTATTATTATTATTATTATTATTAGGGCGAGGGTGGGTGTGTTTGGAGGAATGGTGGTTCCAGCAATGTTGTGTGGTTGCGAGGCGTGGGCTGTGGATGGAGTTGTGCGCGGGAGGGTGGATGTGCTGAAGGTGAGGTGTTTGAGGACGGTGTGTGGTGTGGGGTGGTTTGATCGAGTGGGTGGCATGGGGGTGGGAGAGATGTGTGGAAATGGGGGGAGCGTGGTTGAGGGAGCGGAGGGGGGTGTTTTGAAATGGTTTGGGCGCGTGGAGGGAATGAGTGAGGAAGGATTGACCAAGAGGATGTTTGTGTCGGGGGTGGAGGGAACGAGGAGGGGTGGGGGGCCGGAATGGGGGTGGAAAGATGGAGTGAAGGGGATTTTGTGTGGTCGAATGGAGTGAGTTGGATCGATGTGGTGTGCCGGGGTTAGCGTGCTGTCGGTGGATTGAGTCGGGGCGTGTGGGGCGTCTGGGGTGGGCCATGGAGGGCTGTGTGGGTGTGTATGTTTGCGTGTGTGGATGTGTGTGTGTGCATGTGTATGGGGGTGGGTTGGGCCGTTTCTTTCGTCTGTTCCCTTGCGGTGCCTCGCAGGCGTGGGAGACAGCGGCAAAAAAGGAAAAAAAAAAAAAATATATATATATATATATATATATATATATATATATAATGTATGGGAAATATATATGGGAAACAGAAGAAGAAGTCACGCGGGGAGTGCTCATCCTCCTCGAAGGCTCAGAGTGGGGTGCCTAAATGTGTGTGGATGTAACCAAGATGTGAAAAAAGGAGAGATAGGTAGTATGTTTGAGGAAAGGAACCTGGATGTTTTGGCTCTGAGTGAAACGAAGCTCAAGGGTAAAGGGGAAGAGTGGTTTGGGAATGTCTTGGGAGTAAAGTCAGGGGTTAGTGAGAGGACAAGAGCAAGGGAAGGAGTAGCAGTACTCCTGAAACAGGAGTTGTGGAAGTATGTGATAGAATGTAAGAAAGTAAATTCTCGATTAATATGGGTAAAACTGAAAGTTGATGGAGAGAGATGGGTGATTATTGGTGCATATGCACCTGGGCATGAGAAGAAAGATCATGAGAGGCAAGTGTTTTGGGAGCAGCTGAATGAGTGTGTTAGTGGTTTTGATGCACGAGACCGGGTTATAGTGATGGGTGATTTGAATGCAAAGGTGAGTAATGTGGCAGTTGAGGGAATAATTGGTATACATGGGGTGTTCAGTGTTGTAAATGGAAATGGTGAAGAGCTTGTAGATTTATGTGCTGAAAAAGGACTGATGATTGGGAATACCTGGTTTAAAAAGCGAGATATACATAAGTATACTTATGTAAGTAGGAAAGATGGCCAGAGAGCGTTATTGGATTACGTGTTAATTGACAGGCGTGCGAAAGAGAGACTTTTGGATGTTAATGTGCTGAGAGGTGCAACTGGAGGGATGTCTGATCATTATCTTGTGGAGGCTAAGGTGAAGATTTGTTTGGGTTTTCAGAAAAGAAGAGTGAATGTTGGGGTGAAGAGGGTGGTGAGAGTAAGTGAGCTTGGGAAGGAGACTTGTGTGAGGAAGTACCAGGAGAGACTGAGTACAGAATGGAAAAAGGTGAGAACAATGGAAGTAAGGGGAGTGGGGGAGGAATGGGATGTATTTAGGGAATCAGTGATGGATTGCGCAAAAGATGCTTGTGGCATGAGAAGAGTGGGAGGTGGGTTGATTAGAAAGGGTAGTGAGTGGTGGGATGAAGAAGTAAGAGTATTAGTGAAAGAGAAGAGAGAGGCATTTGGACGATTTTTGCAGGGAAAAAATGCAATTGAGTGGGAGACGTATAAAAGAAAGAGACAGGAGGTCAAGAGAAAGGTGCAAGAGGTGAAAAAAAGGGCAAATGAGAGTTGGGGTGAGAGAGTATCATTAAATTTTAGGGAGAATAAAAAGATGTTCTGGAAGGAGGTAAATAGGGTGCGTAAGACAAGGGAGCAAATGGGAACTTCAGTGAAGGGCGCAAATGGGGAGGTGATAACAAGTAGTGGTGATGTGAGAAGGAGATGGAGTGAGTATTTTGAAGGTTTGTTGAATGTGTTTGATGATAGAGTGGCAGATATAGGGTGTTTTGGTCGAGGTGGTGTGCAAAGTGAGAGGGTTAGGGAAAATGATTTGGTAAACAGAGAAGAGGTAGTAAAAGCTTTGCAGAAGATGAAAGCCGGCAAGGCAGCAGGTTTGGATGGTATTGCAGTGGAATTTATTAAAAAAGGGGGTGACTGTATTGTTGACTGGTTGGTAAGGTTATTTAATATATGTATGACTCATGGTGAGGTGCCTGAGGATTGGCGGAATGCGTGCATAGTGCCATTGTACAAAGGCAAAGGGGATAAGAGTGAGTGCTCAAATTACAGAGGTATAAGTTTGTTGAGTATTCCTGGCAAATTATATGGGAGGGTATTCATTGAGAGGGTGAAGGCATGTACAGAGCATCAGATTGGGGAAGAGCAGTGTGGTTTCAGAAGTGGTAGAGGATGTGTGGATCAGGTGTTTGCTTTGAAGAATATATGTGAGAAATACTTAGAAAAGCAAATGGATTTGTATGTAGCATTTATGGATCTGGAGAAGGCATATGATAGAGTTGATAGAGATGCTCTGTGGAAGGCATTAAGAATATATGGTGTGGGAGGCAAGTTGTTAGAAGCAGTGAAAAGTTTTTATCAAGGATGTAAGGCATCTGTACGTGTAGGAAGAGAGGAAAGTGATTGGTTCTCAGTGAATGTAGGTTTGCGGCAGGGGTGTGTGATGTCTCCATGGTTATTTAATTTGTTTATGGATGGGGTTGTTAGGGAGGTGAATGCAAGAGTTTTGGAAAGAGGGGCAAGTATGAAGTCTGTTGGGGATGAGAGCGCTTGGGAAGTGAGTCAGTTGTTGTTCGCTGATGATACAGCGCTGGTGGCTGATTCATGTGAGAAACTGCAGAAGCTGGTGACTGAGTTTGGTAAAGTGTGTGAAAGAAGAAAGTTAAGAGTAAATGTGAATAAGAGCAAGGTTATTAGGTACAGTAGGGTTGAGGGTCAAGTCAATTGGGAAGTGAGTTTGAATGGAGAAAAACTGGAGGAAGTGAAGTGTTTTAGATATCTGGGAGTGGATCTGGCAGCGGATGGAACCATGGAAGCGGAAGTGGATCATAGGGTGGGGGAGGGGGTGAAAATTCTGGGAGCCTTGAAGAATGTGTGGAAGTTGAGAACATTATCTCGGAAAGCAAAAATGGGTATGTTTGAAGGAATAGTGGTTCCAACAATGTTGTATGGTTGCGAGGCGTGGACTATGGATAGAGTTGTGCGCAGGAGGATGGATGTGCTGGAAATGAGATGTTTGAGGACAATGTGTGGTGTGAGGTGGTTTGATCGAGCAAGTAACGTAAGGGTAAGAGAGATGTGTGGAAATAAAAAGAGCGTGGTTGAGAGAGCAGAAGAGGGTGTTTTGAAATGGTTTGGTCACATGGAGAGAATGAGTGAGGAAAGATTGACCAAGAGGATATATGTGTCGGAGGTGGAGGGAAAGAGGAGAAGAGGGAGACCAAATTGGAGGTGGAAAGATGGAGTGAAAAAGATTTTGTGTGATCGGGGCCTGAACATGCAGGAGGGTGAAAGGAGGGCAAGGAATAGAGTGAATTGGAGCGATGTGGTATTCCGGGGTTGACGTGCTGTCAGTGGATTGAATCAAGGCATGTGAAGCGTCTGGGGTAAACCATGGAAAGCTGTGTAGGTATGTATATTTGCGTGTGTGGATGTATGTATATACATGTGTATGGGGGTGGGTTGGGCCATTTCTTTCGTCTGTTTCCTTGCGCTACCTCGCAAACGCGGGAGACAGCGACAAAGCAAAAAAAAAAAAAAAAATATGTATATATATATATATATATATATATATATATATATATATATATATATATATATGAAAAAAAATGTGAAGGAAAATAGTGAAATTGGAGAAAAATGTAGCTTAGACATTGAAGCTTATTGATACAGTGGTTAAATTGATGAGAACTGCTATTGACGTTTGTGTAAATAAATTATACATTTCCTTTTTTCCATAGCCAGAGGTTGAACCATTATGTGACATTCATTTTTTTTCATTCATTTCAAGCTAGAAGTTTCAGTTTTCTAAATTGTTTCTTACATTTTTCATATGTATATATATGTATGTGTGTGTGTGTGTATATGTGCGTATGTATGTGTATGTGTGTGTATGTGTATATGTATATACATATGTATATTATCCCTGGGGATAGGGGTGAAAGAATACTTCCCACGTATTCCTCGCGTGTCATAGAAAGCGACTAGAGGGGACGGGAGCGGGGGGCCAGAAATCCTCCCCTCCTTGTATTAACTTTCTAAAATGGGAAACAGAAGAAGGAGTCACGCGGGGAGTGCTCATCCTCCTCGAAGGCTCAGAGTGGGGTGCCTAAATGTGTGTGGATGTAACCAAGATGTGAAAAAAGGAGAGATAGGTAGTATGTTTGAGGAAAGGAACCTGGATGTTTTGGCTCTGAGTGAAACGAAGCTCAAGGGTAAAGGGGAAGAGTGGTTTGGGAATGTCTGGGGAGTAAAGTCAGGGGTTAGTGAGAGGACAAGAGCAAGGGAAGGAGTAGCAATACTCCTGAAACGGGAGTTGTGGGAGTATGTGATAGAGTGTAAGAAAGTAAATTCTCGATTAATATGGGTAAAACTGAAAGTTGATGGAGAGAGGTGGGTGATTATTGGTGCATATGCACCTGGGCATGAGAAGAAAGATCAAGAGAGGCAAGTGTTTTGGGAGCAGCTGAATGAGTGTGTTAGTGGTTTTGATGCACGAGACCGGGTTATAGTGATGGGTGATTTGAATGCAAAGGTGAGTAATGTGGCAGTTGAGGGAATAATTGGTATACATGGGGTGTTCAGTGTGGTAAATGGAAATGGTGAAGAGCTTGTAGATTTATGTGCTGAAAAAGGACTGATGATTGGGAATACCTGGTTTAAAAAGCGAGATATACATAAGTATACTTATGTAAGTAGGAGAGATGGCCAGAGAGCGTTATTGGATTACGTGTTAATTGACAGGCGTGCGAAAGAGAGACTTTTGGATGTTAATGTGCTGAGAGGTGCAACTGGAGGGATGTCTGATCATTATCTTGTGGAGGCTAAGGTGAAGATTTGTATGGGTTTTCAGAAAAGAAGAGTGAATGTTGGGGTGAAGAGGGTGGTGAGAGTAAGTGAGCTTGAGAAGGAGACCTGTGTGAGGAAGTACCAGGAGAGACTGAGTACAGAATGGAAAAAGGTGAGAACAATGGAAGTAAGGGGAGTGGGGGAGGAATGGGGTGTATTTAGGGAATCAGTGATGGATTGCGCAAAAGATGCTTGTGGCATGAGAAGAGTGGGAGGTGGGTTGATTAGAAAGGGTAGTGAGTGGTGGGATGAAGAAGTAAGAGTATTAGTGAAAGAGAAGAGAGAGGCATTTGGACGATTTTTGCAGGGAAAAAATGCAATTGAGTGGGAGATGTATAAAAGAAAGACAGGAGGTCAAGAGAAAGGTGCAAGAGGTGAAAAAAAGGGCAAATGAGAGTTGGGGTGAGAGAGTATCATTAAATTTTAGGGAGAATAAAAAGATGTTCTGGAAGGAGGTAAATAAAGTGCGTAAGACAAGGGAGCAAATGGGAACTTCAGTGAAGGGCGCAAATGGGGAGGTGATAACAAGTAGTGGTGATGTGAGAAGGAGATGGAGTGAGTATTTTGAAGGTTTGTTGAATGTGTTTGATGATAGAGTGGCAGATATAGGGTGTTTTGGTCGAGGTGGTGTGAGGGTTGTGAGAGGGTTGGGGAAAATGATTTGGTAAACAGAGAAGAGGTAGTAAAAGCTTTGCGGAAGATGAAAGCCGGCAAGGCAGCAGGTTTGGATGGTATTGCAGTGGAATTTATTAAAAAAAGGGGGTGACTGTATTGTTGACTGGTTGGTAAGGTTATTTAATATATGTATGACTCATGGTGAGGTGCCTGAGGATTGGCGGAATGCATGCATAGTGCCATTGTACAAAGGCAAAGGGGATAAGAGTGAGTGCTCAAATTACAGAGGTATAAGTTTGTTGAGTATTCCTGGCAAATTATATGGGAGGGTATTCATTGAGAGGGTGAAGGCATGTACAGAGCATCAGATTGGGGAAGAGCAGTGTGGTT
Source organism: Panulirus ornatus (assembly GCF_036320965.1). Classification (NCBI taxonomy): domain Eukaryota; kingdom Metazoa; phylum Arthropoda; class Malacostraca; order Decapoda; family Palinuridae; genus Panulirus; species Panulirus ornatus. The sequence continues at coordinate 13,485,536 of NC_092278.1, forward strand.
TCAGAAGTGGTAGAGGATGTGTGGATCAGGTGTTTGCTTTAAAGAATATATGTGAGAAATACTTAGAAAAGCAAATGGATTTGTATGTAGCATTTATGGATCTGGAGAAGGCATATGATAGAGTTGATAGAGATGCTCTGTGGAAGGCATTAAGAATATATGGTGTGGGAGGCAAGTTGTTAGAAGCAGTGAAAAGTTTTTATCAAGGATGTAAGGCATCTGTACGTGTAGGAAGAGAGGAAAGTGATTGGTTCTCAGTGAATGTAGGTTTGCGGCAGGGGTGTGTGATGTCTCCATGGTTGTTTAATTTGTTTATGGATGGGGTTGTTAGGGAGGTGAATGCAAGAGTTTTGGAAAGAGGGGCAAGTATGAAGTCTGTTGGGGATGAGAGCGCTTGGGAAGTGAGTCAGTTGTTGTTCGCTGATGATACAGCGCTGGTGGCTGATTCATGTGAGAAACTGCAGAAGCTGGTGACTGAGTTTGGTAAAGTGTGTGAAAGAAGAAAGTTAAGAGTAAATGTGAATAAGAGCAAGGTTATTAGGTACAGTAGGGTTGAGGGTCAAGTCAATTGGGAAGTGAGTTTGAATGGAGAAAAACTGGAGGAAGTGAAGTGTTTTAGATATCTGGGAGTGGATCTGGCAGCGGATGGAACCATGGAAGCGGAAGTGGATCATAGGGTGGGGGAGGGGGTGAAAATTCTGGGAGCCTTGAAGAATGTGTGGAAGTTGAGAACATTATCTCGGGAAGCAAAAATGGGTATGTTTGAAGGAATAGTGGTTCCAACAATGTTGTATGGTTGCGAGGCGTGGACTATGGATAGAGTTGTGCGCAGGAGGATGGATGTGCTGGAAATGAGATGTTTGAGGACAATGTGTGGTGTGAGGTGGTTTGATCGAGCAAGTAACGTAAGGGTAAGAGAGATGTGTGGAAATAAAAAGAGCGTGGTTGAGAGAGCAGAAGAGGGTGTTTTGAAATGGTTTGGTCACATGGAGAGAATGAGTGAGGAAAGATTGACCAAGAGGATATATGTGTCGGAGGTGGAGGGAAAGAGGAGAAGAGGGAGACCAAATTGGAGGTGGAAAGATGGAGTGAAAAAGATTTTGTGTGATCGGGGCCTGAACATGCAGGAGGGTGAAAGGAGGGCAAGGAATAGAGTGAATTGGAGCGATGTGGTATTCCGGGGTTGACGTGCTGTCAGTGGATTGAATCAAGGCATGTGAAGCGTCTGGGGTAAACCATGGAAAGCTGTGTAGGTATGTATATTTGCGTGTGTGGATGTATGTATATACATGTGTATGGGGGTGGGTTGGGCCATTTCTTTCGTCTGTTTCCTTGCGCTACCTCGCAAACGCGGGAGACAGCGACAAAGCAAAAAAAAAAAAAAAAAAAATATATATATATATATATATATATATATATATATATATATATATATATATATATATATATATATATATATGAAAAAAAATGTGAAGGAAAATAGTGAAATTGGAGAAAAATGTAGCTTAGACATTGAAGCTTATTGATACAGTGGTTAAATTGATGAGAACTGCTATTGACGTTTGTGTAAATAAATTATACATTTCCTTTTTTCCATAGCCAGAGGTTGAACCATTATGTGACATTCATTTTTTTTCATTCATTTCAAGCTAGAAGTTTCAGTTTTCTAAATTGTTTCTTACATTTTTCATATGTATATATATGTATGTGTGTGTGTGTGTATATGTGCGTATGTATGTGTATGTGTGTGTATGTGTATATGTATATATATATGTATATTATCCCTGGGGATAGGGGTGAAAGAATACTTCCCACGTATTCCTCGCGTGTCGTAGAAAGCGACTAGAGGGGACGGGAGCGGGGGGCCAGAAATCCTCCCCTCCTTGTATTAACTTTCTAAAATGGGAAACAGAAGAAGGAGTCACGCGGGGAGTGCTCATCCTCCTCGAAGGCTCAGAGTGGGGTGCCTAAATGTGTGTGGATGTAACCAAGATGTGAAAAAAGGAGAGATAGGTAGTATGTTTGAGGAAAGGAACCTGGATGTTTTGGCTCTGAGTGAAACGAAGCTCAAGGGTAAAGGGGAAGAGTGGTTTGGGAATGTCTGGGGAGTAAAGTCAGGGGTTAGTGAGAGGACAAGAGCAAGGGAAGGAGTAGCAATACTCCTGAAACGGGAGTTGTGGGAGTATGTGATAGAGTGTAAGAAAGTAAATTCTCGATTAATATGGGTAAAACTGAAAGTTGATGGAGAGAGGTGGGTGATTATTGGTGCATATGCACCTGGGCATGAGAAGAAAGATCAAGAGAGGCAAGTGTTTTGGGAGCAGCTGAATGAGTGTGTTAGTGGTTTTGATGCACGAGACCGGGTTATAGTGATGGGTGATTTGAATGCAAAGGTGAGTAATGTGGCAGTTGAGGGAATAATTGGTATACATGGGGTGTTCAGTGTGGTAAATGGAAATGGTGAAGAGCTTGTAGATTTATGTGCTGAAAAAGGACTGATGATTGGGAATACCTGGTTTAAAAAGCGAGATATACATAAGTATACTTATGTAAGTAGGAGAGATGGCCAGAGAGCGTTATTGGATTACGTGTTAATTGACAGGCGTGCGAAAGAGAGACTTTTGGATGTTAATGTGCTGAGAGGTGCAACTGGAGGGATGTCTGATCATTATCTTGTGGAGGCTAAGGTGAAGATTTGTATGGGTTTTCAGAAAAGAAGAGTGAATGTTGGGGTGAAGAGGGTGGTGAGAGTAAGTGAGCTTGAGAAGGAGACCTGTGTGAGGAAGTACCAGGAGAGACTGAGTACAGAATGGAAAAAGGTGAGAACAATGGAAGTAAGGGGAGTGGGGGAGGAATGGGATGTATTTAGGGAATCAGTGATGGATTGCGCAAAAGATGCTTGTGGCATGAGAAGAGTGGGAGGTGGGTTGATTAGAAAGGGTAGTGAGTGGTGGGATGAAGAAGTAAGAGTATTAGTGAAAGAGAAGAGAGAGGCATTTGGACGATTTTTGCAGGGAAAAAATGCAATTGAGTGGGAGATGTATAAAAGAAAGACAGGAGGTCAAGAGAAAGGTGCAAGACGTGAAAAAAAGGGCAAATGAGAGTTGGGGTGAGAGAGTATCATTAAATTTTAGGGAGAATAAAAAGATGTTCTGGAAGGAGGTAAATAAAGTGCGTAAGACAAGGGAGCAAATGGGAACTTCAGTGAAGGGCGCAAATGGGGAGGTGATAACAAGTAGTGGTGATGTGAGAAGGAGATGGAGTGAGTATTTTGAAGGTTTGTTGAATGTGTTTGATGATAGAGTGGCAGATATAGGGTGTTTTGGTCGAGGTGGTGTGCAAAGTGAGAGGGTTGGGGAAAATGATTTGGTAAACAGAGAAGAGGTAGTAAAAGCTTTGCGGAAGATGAAAGCCGGCAAGGCAGCAGGTTTGGATGGTATTGCAGTGGAATTTATTAAAAAAGGGGGTGACTGTATTGTTGACTGGTTGGTAAGGTTATTTAATATATGTATGACTCATGGTGAGGTGCCTGAGGATTGGCGGAATGCGTGCATAGTGCCATTGTACAAAGGCAAAGGGGATAAGAGTGAGTGCTCAAATTACAGAGGTATAAGTTTGTTGAGTATTCCTGGCAAATTATATGGGAGGGTATTCATTGAGAGGGTGAAGGCATGTACAGAGCATCAGATTGGGGAAGAGCAGTGTGGTTTCAGAAGTGGTAGAGGATGTGTGGATCAGGTGTTTGCTTTGAAGAATATATGTGAGAAATACTTAGAAAAGCAAATGGATTTGTATGTAGCATTTATGGATCTGGAGAAGGCATATGATAGAGTTGATAGAGATGCTCTGTGGAAGGCATTAAGAATATATGGTGTGGGAGGCAAGTTGTTAGAAGCAGTGAAAAGTTTTTATCAAGGATGTAAGGCATCTGTACGTGTAGGAAGAGAGGAAAGTGATTGGTTCTCAGTGAATGTAGGTTTGCGGCAGGGGTGTGTGATGTCTCCATGGTTGTTTAATTTGTTTATGGATGGGGTTGTTAGGGAGGTGAATGCAAGAGTTTTGGAAAGAGGGGCAAGTATGAAGTCTGTTGGGGATGAGAGCGCTTGGGAAGTGAGTCAGTTGTTGTTCGCTGATGATACAGCGCTGGTGGCTGATTCATGTGAGAAACTGCAGAAGCTGGTGACTGAGTTTGGTAAAGTGTGTGAAAGAAGAAAGTTAAGAGTAAATGTGAATAAGAGCAAGGTTATTAGGTACAGTAGGGTTGAGGGTCAAGTCAATTGGGAAGTGAGTTTGAATGGAGAAAAACTGGAGGAAGTGAAGTGTTTTAGATATCTGGGAGTGGATCTGGCAGCGGATGGAACCATGGAAGCGGAAGTGGATCATAGGGTGGGGGAGGGGGTGAAAATTCTGGGAGCCTTGAAGAATGTGTGGAAGTTGAGAACATTATCTCGGGAAGCAAAAATGGGTATGTTTGAAGGAATAGTGGTTCCAACAATGTTGTATGGTTGCGAGGCGTGGACTATGGATAGAGTTGTGCGCAGGAGGATGGATGTGCTGGAAATGAGATGTTTGAGGACAATGTGTGGTGTGAGGTGGTTTGATCGAGCAAGTAACGTAAGGGTAAGAGAGATGTGTGGAAATAAAAAGAGCGTGGTTGAGAGAGCAGAAGAGGGTGTTTTGAAATGGTTTGGTCACATGGAGAGAATGAGTGAGGAAAGATTGACCAAGAGGATATATGTGTCGGAGGTGGAGGGAAAGAGGAGAAGAGGGAGACCAAATTGGAGGTGGAAAGATGGAGTGAAAAAGATTTTGTGTGATCGGGGCCTGAACATGCAGGAGGGTGAAAGGAGGGCAAGGAATAGAGTGAATTGGAGCGATGTGGTATTCCGGGGTTGACGTGCTGTCAGTGGATTGAATCAAGGCATGTGAAGCGTCTGGGGTAAACCATGGAAAGCTGTGTAGGTATGTATATTTGCGTGTGTGGATGTATGTATATACATGTGTATGGGGGTGGGTTGGGCCATTTCTTTCGTCTGTTTCCTTGCGCTACCTCGCAAACGCGGGAGACAGCGACAAAGCAAAAAAAAAAAAAAAATATATATATATATATATATATATATATATATATATATATATATATATATATATATATATATATATATATGAAAAAAAATGTGAAGGAAAATAGTGAAATTGGAGAAAAATGTAGCTTAGACATTGAAGCTTATTGATACAGTGGTTAAATTGATGAGAACTGCTATTGACGTTTGTGTAAATAAATTATACATTTCCTTTTTTCCATAGCCAGAGGTTGAACCATTATGTGACATTCATTTTTTTTCATTCATTTCAAGCTAGAAGTTTCAGTTTTCTAAATTGTTTCTTACATTTTTCATATGTATATATATGTATGTGTGTGTGTGTGTATATGTGCGTATGTATGTGTATGTGTGTGTATGTGTATATGTATATATATATGTATATTATCCCTGGGGATAGGGGTGAAAGAATACTTCCCACGTATTCCTCGCGTGTCGTAGAAAGCGACTAGAGGGGACGGGAGCGGGGGGCCAGAAATCCTCCCCTCCTTGTATTAACTTTCTAAAATGGGAAACAGAAGAAGGAGTCACGCGGGGAGTGCTCATCCTCCTCGAAGGCTCAGAGTGGGGTGCCTAAATGTGTGTGGATGTAACCAAGATGTGAAAAAAGGAGAGATAGGTAGTATGTTTGAGGAAAGGAACCTGGATGTTTTGGCTCTGAGTGAAACGAAGCTCAAGGGTAAAGGGGAAGAGTGGTTTGGGAATGTCTGGGGAGTAAAGTCAGGGGTTAGTGAGAGGACAAGAGCAAGGGAAGGAGTAGCAATACTCCTGAAACGGGAGTTGTGGGAGTATGTGATAGAGTGTAAGAAAGTAAATTCTCGATTAATATGGGTAAAACTGAAAGTTGATGGAGAGAGGTGGGTGATTATTGGTGCATATGCACCTGGGCATGAGAAGAAAGATCAAGAGAGGCAAGTGTTTTGGGAGCAGCTGAATGAGTGTGTTAGTGGTTTTGATGCACGAGACCGGGTTATAGTGATGGGTGATTTGAATGCAAAGGTGAGTAATGTGGCAGTTGAGGGAATAATTGGTATACATGGGGTGTTCAGTGTGGTAAATGGAAATGGTGAAGAGCTTGTAGATTTATGTGCTGAAAAAGGACTGATGATTGGGAATACCTGGTTTAAAAAGCGAGATATACATAAGTATACTTATGTAAGTAGGAGAGATGGCCAGAGAGCGTTATTGGATTACGTGTTAATTGACAGGCGTGCGAAAGAGAGACTTTTGGATGTTAATGTGCTGAGAGGTGCAACTGGAGGGATGTCTGATCATTATCTTGTGGAGGCTAAGGTGAAGATTTGTATGGGTTTTCAGAAAAGAAGAGTGAATGTTGGGGTGAAGAGGGTGGTGAGAGTAAGTGAGCTTGAGAAGGAGACCTGTGTGAGGAAGTACCAGGAGAGACTGAGTACAGAATGGAAAAAGGTGAGAACAATGGAAGTAAGGGGAGTGGGGGAGGAATGGGATGTATTTAGGGAATCAGTGATGGATTGCGCAAAAGATGCTTGTGGCATGAGAAGAGTGGGAGGTGGGTTGATTAGAAAGGGTAGTGAGTGGTGGGATGAAGAAGTAAGAGTATTAGTGAAAGAGAAGAGAGAGGCATTTGGACGATTTTTGCAGGGAAAAAATGCAATTGAGTGGGAGATGTATAAAAGAAAGACAGGAGGTCAAGAGAAAGGTGCAAGACGTGAAAAAAAGGGCAAATGAGAGTTGGGGTGAGAGAGTATCATTAAATTTTAGGGAGAATAAAAAGATGTTCTGGAAGGAGGTAAATAAAGTGCGTAAGACAAGGGAGCAAATGGGAACTTCAGTGAAGGGCGCAAATGGGGAGGTGATAACAAGTAGTGGTGATGTGAGAAGGAGATGGAGTGAGTATTTTGAAGGTTTGTTGAATGTGTTTGATGATAGAGTGGCAGATATAGGGTGTTTTGGTCGAGGTGGTGTGCAAAGTGAGAGGGTTGGGGAAAATGATTTGGTAAACAGAGAAGAGGTAGTAAAAGCTTTGCGGAAGATGAAAGCCGGCAAGGCAGCAGGTTTGGATGGTATTGCAGTGGAATTTATTAAAAAAGGGGGTGACTGTATTGTTGACTGGTTGGTAAGGTTATTTAATATATGTATGACTCATGGTGAGGTGCCTGAGGATTGGCGGAATGCGTGCATAGTGCCATTGTACAAAGGCAAAGGGGATAAGAGTGAGTGCTCAAATTACAGAGGTATAAGTTTGTTGAGTATTCCTGGCAAATTATATGGGAGGGTATTCATTGAGAGGGTGAAGGCATGTACAGAGCATCAGATTGGGGAAGAGCAGTGTGGTTTCAGAAGTGGTAGAGGATGTGTGGATCAGGTGTTTGCTTTGAAGAATATATGTGAGAAATACTTAGAAAAGCAAATGGATTTGTATGTAGCATTTATGGATCTGGAGAAGGCATATGATAGAGTTGATAGAGATGCTCTGTGGAAGGCATTAAGAATATATGGTGTGGGAGGCAAGTTGTTAGAAGCAGTGAAAAGTTTTTATCAAGGATGTAAGGCATCTGTACGTGTAGGAAGAGAGGAAAGTGATTGGTTCTCAGTGAATGTAGGTTTGCGGCAGGGGTGTGTGATGTCTCCATGGTTGTTTAATTTGTTTATGGATGGGGTTGTTAGGGAGGTGAATGCAAGAGTTTTGGAAAGAGGGGCAAGTATGAAGTCTGTTGGGGATGAGAGCGCTTGGGAAGTGAGTCAGTTGTTGTTCGCTGATGATACAGCGCTGGTGGCTGATTCATGTGAGAAACTGCAGAAGCTGGTGACTGAGTTTGGTAAAGTGTGTGAAAGAAGAAAGTTAAGAGTAAATGTGAATAAGAGCAAGGTTATTAGGTACAGTAGGGTTGAGGGTCAAGTCAATTGGGAAGTGAGTTTGAATGGAGAAAAACTGGAGGAAGTGAAGTGTTTTAGATATCTGGGAGTGGATCTGGCAGCGGATGGAACCATGGAAGCGGAAGTGGATCATAGGGTGGGGGAGGGGGTGAAAATTCTGGGAGCCTTGAAGAATGTGTGGAAGTTGAGAACATTATCTCGGGAAGCAAAAATGGGTATGTTTGAAGGAATAGTGGTTCCAACAATGTTGTATGGTTGCGAGGCGTGGACTATGGATAGAGTTGTGCGCAGGAGGATGGATGTGCTGGAAATGAGATGTTTGAGGACAATGTGTGGTGTGAGGTGGTTTGATCGAGCAAGTAACGTAAGGGTAAGAGAGATGTGTGGAAATAAAAAGAGCGTGGTTGAGAGAGCAGAAGAGGGTGTTTTGAAATGGTTTGGTCACATGGAGAGAATGAGTGAGGAAAGATTGACCAAGAGGATATATGTGTCGGAGGTGGAGGGAAAGAGGAGAAGAGGGAGACCAAATTGGAGGTGGAAAGATGGAGTGAAAAAGATTTTGTGTGATCGGGGCCTGAACATGCAGGAGGGTGAAAGGAGGGCAAGGAATAGAGTGAATTGGAGCGATGTGGTATTCCGGGGTTGACGTGCTGTCAGTGGATTGAATCAAGGCATGTGAAGCGTCTGGGGTAAACCATGGAAAGCAGTGTAGGTATGTATATTTGCGTGTGTGGATGTATGTATATACATGTGTATGGGGGTGGGTTGGGCCATTTCTTTCGTCTGTTTCCTTGCGCTACCTCGCAAACGCGGGAGACAGCGACAAAGCAAAAAAAAAAAAAAAAATATATATATATATATATATATATATATATATATATATATATATATATAATATATATATATATATATGAAAAAAAATGTGAAGGAAAATAGTGAAATTGGAGAAAAATGTAGCTTAGACATTGAAGCTTATTGATACAGTGGTTAAATTGATGAGAACTGCTATTGACGTTTGTGTAAATAAATTATACATTTCCTTTTTTCCATAGCCAGAGGTTGAACCATTATGTGACATTCATTTTTTTTCATTCATTTCAAGCTAGAAGTTTCAGTTTTCTAAATTGTTTCTTACATTTTTCATATGTATATATATGTATGTGTGTGTGTGTGTATATGTGCGTATGTATGTGTATGTGTGTGTATGTGTATATGTATATATATATGTATATTATCCCTGGGGATAGGGGTGAAAGAATACTTCCCACGTATTCCTCGCGTGTCGTAGAAAGCGACTAGAGGGGACGGGAGCGGGGGGCCAGAAATCCTCCCCTCCTTGTATTAACTTTCTAAAATGGGAAACAGAAGAAGGAGTCACGCGGGGAGTGCTCATCCTCCTCGAAGGCTCAGAGTGGGGTGCCTAAATGTGTGTGGATGTAACCAAGATGTGAAAAAAGGAGAGATAGGTAGTATGTTTGAGGAGAGGAACCTGGATGTTTTGGCTCTGAGTGAAACGAAGCTCAAGGGTAAAGGGGAAGAGTGGTTTGGGAATGTCTGGGGAGTAAAGTCAGGGGTTAGTGAGAGGACAAGAGCAAGGGAAGGAGTAGCAATACTCCTGAAACGGGAGTTGTGGGAGTATGTGATAGAGTGTAAGAAAGTAAATTCTCGATTAATATGGGTAAAACTGAAAGTTGATGGAGAGAGGTGGGTGATTATTGGTGCATATGCACCTGGGCATGAGAAGAAAGATCAAGAGAGGCAAGTGTTTTGGGAGCAGCTGAATGAGTGTGTTAGTGGTTTTGATGCACGAGACCGGGTTATAGTGATGGGTGATTTGAATGCAAAGGTGAGTAATGTGGCAGTTGAGGGAATAATTGGTATACATGGGGTGTTCAGTGTGGTAAATGGAAATGGTGAAGAGCTTGTAGATTTATGTGCTGAAAAAGGACTGATGATTGGGAATACCTGGTTTAAAAAGCGAGATATACATAAGTATACTTATGTAAGTAGGAGAGATGGCCAGAGAGCGTTATTGGATTACGTGTTAATTGACAGGCGTGCGAAAGAGAGACTTTTGGATGTTAATGTGCTGAGAGGTGCAACTGGAGGGATGTCTGATCATTATCTTGTGGAGGCTAAGGTGAAGATTTGTATGGGTTTTCAGAAAAGAAGAGTGAATGTTGGGGTGAAGAGGGTGGTGAGAGTAAGTGAGCTTGAGAAGGAGACCTGTGTGAGGAAGTACCAGGAGAGACTGAGTACAGAATGGAAAAAGGTGAGAACAATGGAAGTAAGGGGAGTGGGGGAGGAATGGGATGTATTTAGGGAATCAGTGATGGATTGCGCAAAAGATGCTTGTGGCATGAGAAGAGTGGGAGGTGGGTTGATTAGAAAGGGTAGTGAGTGGTGGGATGAAGAAGTAAGAGTATTAGTGAAAGAGAAGAGAGAGGCATTTGGACGATTTTTGCAGGGAAAAAATGCAATTGAGTGGGAGATGTATAAAAGAAAGACAGGAGGTCAAGAGAAAGGTGCAAGAGGTGAAAAAAAGGGCAAATGAGAGTTGGGGTGAGAGAGTATCATTAAATTTTAGGGAGAATAAAAAGATGTTCTGGAAGGAGGTAAATAAAGTGCGTAAGACAAGGGAGCAAATGGGAACTTCAGTGAAGGGCGCAAATGGGGAGGTGATAACAAGTAGTGGTGATGTGAGAAGGAGATGGAGTGAGTATTTTGAAGGTTTGTTGAATGTGTTTGATGATAGAGTGGCAGATATAGGGTGTTTTGGTCGAGGTGGTGTGCAAAGTGAGAGGGTTGGGGAAAATGATTTGGTAAACAGAGAAGAGGTAGTAAAAGCTTTGCGGAAGATGAAAGCCGGCAAGGCAGCAGGTTTGGATGGTATTGCAGTGGAATTTATTAAAAAAGGGGGTGACTGTATTGTTGACTGGTTGGTAAGGTTATTTAATATATGTATGACTCATGGTGAGGTGCCTGAGGATTGGCGGAATGCATGCATAGTGCCATTGTACAAAGGCAAAGGGGATAAGAGTGAGTGCTCAAATTACAGAGGTATAAGTTTGTTGAGTATTCCTGGCAAATTATATGGGAGGGTATTCATTGAGAGGGTGAAGGCATGTACAGAGCATCAGATTGGGGAAGAGCAGTGTGGTTTCAGAAGTGGTAGAGGATGTGTGGATCAGGTGTTTGCTTTGAAGAATATATGTGAGAAATACTTAGAAAAGCAAATGGATTTGTATGTAGCATTTATGGATCTGGAGAAGGCATATGATAGAGTTGATAGAGATGCTCTGTGGAAGGCATTAAGAATATATGGTGTGGGAGGCAAGTTGTTAGAAGCAGTGAAAAGTTTTTATCAAGGATGTAAGGCATCTGTACGTGTAGGAAGAGAGGAAAGTGATTGGTTCTCAGTGAATGTAGGTTTGCGGCAGGGGTGTGTGATGTCTCCATGGTTGTTTAATTTGTTTATGGATGGGGTTGTTAGGGAGGTGAATGCAAGAGTTTTGGAAAGAGGGGCAAGTATGAAGTCTGTTGGGGATGAGAGCGCTTGGGAAGTGAGTCAGTTGTTGTTCGCTGATGATACAGCGCTGGTGGCTGATTCATGTGAGAAACTGCAGAAGCTGGTGACTGAGTTTGGTAAAGTGTGTGAAAGAAGAAAGTTAAGAGTAAATGTGAATAAGAGCAAGGTTATTAGGTACAGTAGGGTTGAGGGTCAAGTCAATTGGGAAGTGAGTTTGAATGGAGAAAAACTGGAGGAAGTGAAGTGTTTTAGATATCTGGGAGTGGATCTGGCAGCGGATGGAACCATGGAAGCGGAAGTGGATCATAGGGTGGGGGAGGGGGTGAAAATTCTGGGAGCCTTGAAGAATGTGTGGAAGTTGAGAACATTATCTCGGGAAGCAAAAATGGGTATGTTTGAAGGAATAGTGGTTCCAACAATGTTGTATGGTTGCGAGGCGTGGACTATGGATAGAGTTGTGCGCAGGAGGATGGATGTGCTGGAAATGAGATGTTTGAGGACAATGTGTGGTGTGAGGTGGTTTGATCGAGCAAGTAACGTAAGGGTAAGAGAGATGTGTGGAAATAAAAAGAGCGTGGTTGAGAGAGCAGAAGAGGGTGTTTTGAAATGGTTTGGTCACATGGAGAGAATGAGTGAGGAAAGATTGACCAAGAGGATATATGTGTCGGAGGTGGAGGGAAAGAGGAGAAGAGGGAGACCAAATTGGAGGTGGAAAGATGGAGTGAAAAAGATTTTGTGTGATCGGGGCCTGAACATGCAGGAGGGTGAAAGGAGGGCAAGGAATAGAGTGAATTGGAGCGATGTGGTATTCCGGGGTTGACGTGCTGTCAGTGGATTGAATCAAGGCATGTGAAGCGTCTGGGGTAAACCATGGAAAGCTGTGTAGGTATGTATATTTGCGTGTGTGGATGTATGTATATACATGTGTATGGGGGTGGGTTGGGCCATTTCTTTCGTCTGTTTCCTTGCGCTACCTCGCAAACGCGGGAGACAGCGACAAAGCAAAAAAAAAAAAAAAAATATATATATATATATATATATATATATATATATATATATATATATATATATATATATATATATATATATATGAAAAAAAATGTGAAGGAAAATAGTGAAATTGGAGAAAAATGTAGCTTAGACATTGAAGCTTATTGATACAGTGGTTAAATTGATGAGAACTGCTATTGACGTTTGTGTAAATAAATTATACATTTCCTTTTTTCCATAGCCAGAGGTTGAACCATTATGTGACATTCATTTTTTTTCATTCATTTCAAGCTAGAAGTTTCAGTTTTCTAAATTGTTTCTTACATTTTTCATATGTATATATATGTATGTGTGTGTGTGTGTATATGTGCGTATGTATGTGTATGTGTGTGTATGTGTATATGTATATATATATGTATATTATCCCTGGGGATAGGGGTGAAAGAATACTTCCCACGTATTCCTCGCGTGTCGTAGAAAGCGACTAGAGGGGACGGGAGCGGGGGGCCAGAAATCCTCCCCTCCTTGTATTAACTTTCTAAAATGGGAAACAGAAGAAGGAGTCACGCGGGGAGTGCTCATCCTCCTCGAAGGCTCAGAGTGGGGTGCCTAAATGTGTGTGGATGTAACCAAGATGTGAAAAAAGGAGAGATAGGTAGTATGTTTGAGGAAAGGAACCTGGATGTTTTGGCTCTGAGTGAAACGAAGCTCAAGGGTAAAGGGGAAGAGTGGTTTGGGAATGTCTGGGGAGTAAAGTCAGGGGTTAGTGAGAGGACAAGAGCAAGGGAAGGAGTAGCAATACTCCTGAAACGGGAGTTGTGGGAGTATGTGATAGAGTGTAAGAAAGTAAATTCTCGATTAATATGGGTAAAACTGAAAGTTGATGGAGAGAGGTGGGTGATTATTGGTGCATATGCACCTGGGCATGAGAAGAAAGATCAAGAGAGGCAAGTGTTTTGGGAGCAGCTGAATGAGTGTGTTAGTGGTTTTGATGCACGAGACCGGGTTATAGTGATGGGTGATTTGAATGCAAAGGTGAGTAATGTGGCAGTTGAGGGAATAATTGGTATACATGGGGTGTTCAGTGTGGTAAATGGAAATGGTGAAGAGCTTGTAGATTTATGTGCTGAAAAAGGACTGATGATTGGGAATACCTGGTTTAAAAAGCGAGATATACATAAGTATACTTATGTAAGTAGGAGAGATGGCCAGAGAGCGTTATTGGATTACGTGTTAATTGACAGGCGTGCGAAAGAGAGACTTTTGGATGTTAATGTGCTGAGAGGTGCAACTGGAGGGATGTCTGATCATTATCTTGTGGAGGCTAAGGTGAAGATTTGTATGGGTTTTCAGAAAAGAAGAGTGAATGTTGGGGTGAAGAGGGTGGTGAGAGTAAGTGAGCTTGAGAAGGAGACCTGTGTGAGGAAGTACCAGGAGAGACTGAGTACAGAATGGAAAAAGGTGAGAACAATGGAAGTAAGGGGAGTGGGGGAGGAATGGGATGTATTTAGGGAATCAGTGATGGATTGCGCAAAAGATGCTTGTGGCATGAGAAGAGTGGGAGGTGGGTTGATTAGAAAGGGTAGTGAGTGGTGGGATGAAGAAGTAAGAGTATTAGTGAAAGAGAAGAGAGAGGCATTTGGACGATTTTTGCAGGGAAAAAATGCAATTGAGTGGGAGATGTATAAAAGAAAGACAGGAGGTCAAGAGAAAGGTGCAAGACGTGAAAAAAAGGGCAAATGAGAGTTGGGGTGAGAGAGTATCATTAAATTTTAGGGAGAATAAAAAGATGTTCTGGAAGGAGGTAAATAAAGTGCGTAAGACAAGGGAGCAAATGGGAACTTCAGTGAAGGGCGCAAATGGGGAGGTGATAACAAGTAGTGGTGATGTGAGAAGGAGATGGAGTGAGTATTTTGAAGGTTTGTTGAATGTGTTTGATGATAGAGTGGCAGATATAGGGTGTTTTGGTCGAGGTGGTGTGCAAAGTGAGAGGGTTGGGGAAAATGATTTGGTAAACAGAGAAGAGGTAGTAAAAGCTTTGCGGAAGATGAAAGCCGGCAAGGCAGCAGGTTTGGATGGTATTGCAGTGGAATTTATTAAAAAAGGGGGTGACTGTATTGTTGACTGGTTGGTAAGGTTATTTAATATATGTATGACTCATGGTGAGGTGCCTGAGGATTGGCGGAATGCGTGCATAATGCCATTGTACAAAGGCAAAGGGGATAAGAGTGAGTGCTCAAATTACAGAGGTATAAGTTTGTTGAGTATTCCTGGCAAATTATATGGGAGGGTATTCATTGAGAGAGTGAAGGCATGTACAGAGCATCAGATTGGGGAAGAGCAGTGTGGTTTCAGAAGTGGTAGAGGATGTGTGGATCAGGTGTTTGCTTTGAAGAATATATGTGAGAAATACTTAGAAAAGCAAATGGATTTGTATGTAGCATTTATGGATCTGGAGAAGGCATATGATAGAGTTGATAGAGATGCTCTGTGGAAGGCATTAAGAATATATGGTGTGGGAGGCAAGTTGTTAGAAGCAGTGAAAAGTTTTTATCAAGGATGTAAGGCATCTGTACGTGTAGGAAGAGAGGAAAGTGATTGGTTCTCAGTGAATGTAGGTTTGCGGCAGGGGTGTGTGATGTCTCCATGGTTGTTTAATTTGTTTATGGATGGGGTTGTTAGGGAGGTGAATGCAAGAGTTTTGGAAAGAGGGGCAAGTATGAAGTCTGTTGGGGATGAGAGCGCTTGGGAAGTGAGTCAGTTGTTGTTCGCTGATGATACAGCGCTGGTGGCTGATTCATGTGAGAAACTGCAGAAGCTGGTGACTGAGTTTGGTAAAGTGTGTGAAAGAAGAAAGTTAAGAGTAAATGTGAATAAGAGCAAGGTTATTAGGTACAGTAGGGTTGAGGGTCAAGTCAATTGGGAAGTGAGTTTGAATGGAGAAAAACTGGAGGAAGTGAAGTGTTTTATATATCTGGGAGTGGATCTGGCAGCGGATGGAACCATGGAAGCGGAAGTGGATCATAGGGTGGGGGAGGGGGTGAAAATTCTGGGAGCCTTGAAGAATGTGTGGAAGTTGAGAACATTATCTCGGGAAGCAAAAATGGGTATGTTTGAAGGAATAGTGGTTCCAACAATGTTGTATGGTTGCGAGGCGTGGACTATGGATAGAGTTGTGCGCAGGAGGATGGATGTGCTGGAAATGAGATGTTTGAGGACAATGTGTGGTGTGAGGTGGTTTGATCGAGCAAGTAACGTAAGGGTAAGAGAGATGTGTGGAAATAAAAAGAGCGTGGTTGAGAGAGCAGAAGAGGGTGTTTTGAAATGGTTTGGTCACATGGAGAGAATGAGTGAGGAAAGATTGACCAAGAGGATATATGTGTCGGAGGTGGAGGGAAAGAGGAGAAGAGGGAGACCAAATTGGAGGTGGAAAGATGGAGTGAAAAAGATTTTGTGTGATCGGGGCCTGAACATGCAGGAGGGTGAAAGGAGGGCAAGGAATAGAGTGAATTGGAGCGATGTGGTATTCCGGGGTTGACGTGCTGTCAGTGGATTGAATCAAGGCATGTGAAGCGTCTGGGGTAAACCATGGAAAGCAGTGTAGGTATGTATATTTGCGTGTGTGGATGTATGTATATACATGTGTATGGGGGTGGGTTGGGCCATTTCTTTCGTCTGTTTCCTTGCGCTACCTCGCAAACGTGGGAGACAGCGACAAAGCAAAAAAAAAAAAAAATATATATATATATATATATATATATATATATATATATATATATATATATATAATATATATATATATATATGAAAAAAAATGTGAAGGAAAATAGTGAAATTGGAGAAAAATGTAGCTTAGACATTGAAGCTTATTGATACAGTGGTTAAATTGATGAGAACTGCTATTGACGTTTGTGTAAATAAATTATACATTTCCTTTTTTCCATAGCCAGAGGTTGAACCATTATGTGACATTCATTTTTTTTCATTCATTTCAAGCTAGAAGTTTCAGTTTTCTAAATTGTTTCTTACATTTTTCATATGTATATATATGTATGTGTGTGTGTGTGTATATGTGCGTATGTATGTGTATGTGTGTGTATGTGTATATGTATATATATATGTATATTATCCCTGGGGATAGGGGTGAAAGAATACTTCCCACGTATTCCTCGCGTGTCGTAGAAAGCGACTAGAGGGGACGGGAGCGGGGGGCCAGAAATCCTCCCCTCCTTGTATTAACTTTCTAAAATGGGAAACAGAAGAAGGAGTCACGCGGGGAGTGCTCATCCTCCTCGAAGGCTCAGAGTGGGGTGCCTAAATGTGTGTGGATGTAACCAAGATGTGAAAAAAGGAGAGATAGGTAGTATGTTTGAGGAGAGGAACCTGGATGTTTTGGCTCTGAGTGAAACGAAGCTCAAGGGTAAAGGGGAAGAGTGGTTTGGGAATGTCTGGGGAGTAAAGTCAGGGGTTAGTGAGAGGACAAGAGCAAGGGAAGGAGTAGCAATACTCCTGAAACGGGAGTTGTGGGAGTATGTGATAGAGTGTAAGAAAGTAAATTCTCGATTAATATGGGTAAAACTGAAAGTTGATGGAGAGAGGTGGGTGATTATTGGTGCATATGCACCTGGGCATGAGAAGAAAGATCAAGAGAGGCAAGTGTTTTGGGAGCAGCTGAATGAGTGTGTTAGTGGTTTTGATGCACGAGACCGGGTTATAGTGATGGGTGATTTGAATGCAAAGGTGAGTAATGTGGCAGTTGAGGGAATAATTGGTATACATGGGGTGTTCAGTGTGGTAAATGGAAATGGTGAAGAGCTTGTAGATTTATGTGCTGAAAAAGGACTGATGATTGGGAATACCTGGTTTAAAAAGTGAGATATACATAAGTATACTTATGTAAGTAGGAGAGATGGCCAGAGAGCGTTATTGGATTACGTGTTAATTGACAGGCGTGCGAAAGAGAGACTTTTGGATGTTAATGTGCTGAGAGGTGCAACTGGAGGGATGTCTGATCATTATCTTGTGGAGGCTAAGGTGAAGATTTGTATGGGTTTTCAGAAAAGAAGAGTGAATGTTGGGGTGAAGAGGGTGGTGAGAGTAAGTGAGCTTGAGAAGGAGACCTGTGTGAGGAAGTACCAGGAGAGACTGAGTACAGAATGGAAAAAGGTGAGAACAATGGAAGTAAGGGGAGTGGGGGAGGAATGGGATGTATTTAGGGAATCAGTGATGGATTGCGCAAAAGATGCTTGTGGCATGAGAAGAGTGGGAGGTGGGTTGATTAGAAAGGGTAGTGAGTAGTGGGATGAAGAAGTAAGAGTATTAGTGAAAGAGAAGAGAGAGGCATTTGGACGATTTTTGCAGGGAAAAAATGCAATTGAGTGGGAGATGTATAAAAGAAAGACAGGAGGTCAAGAGAAAGGTGCAAGAGGTGAAAAAAAGGGCAAATGAGAGTTGGGGTGAGAGAGTATCATTAAATTTTAGGGAGAATAAAAAGATGTTCTGGAAGGAGGTAAATAAAGTGCGTAAGACAAGGGAGCAAATGGGAACTTCAGTGAAGGGCGCAAATGGGGAGGTGATAATAAGTAGTGGTGATGTGAGAAGGAGATGGAGTGAGTATTTTGAAGGTTTGTTGAATGTGTTTGATGATAGAGTGGCAGATATAGGGTGTTTTGGTCGAGGTGGTGTGCAAAGTGAGAGGGTTGGGGAAAATGATTTGGTAAACAGAGAAGAGGTAGTAAAAGCTTTGCGGAAGATGAAAGCTGGCAAGGCAGCAGGTTTGGATGGTATTGCAGTGGAATTTATTAAAAAAGGGGGTGACTGTATTGTTGACTGGTTGGTAAGGTTATTTAATGTATGTATGACTCATGGTGAGGTGCCTGAGGATTGGCAGAATGCATGCATAGTGCCATTGTACAAAGGCAAAGGGGATAAGAGTGAGTGCTCAAATTACAGAGGTATAAGTTTGTTGAGTATTCCTGGTAAATTACATGGGAGGGTATTGATTGAGAGGGTGAAGGCATGTACAGAGCATCAGATTGGGGAAGAGCAGTGTGGTTTCAGAAGTGGTAGAGGATGTGTGGATCAGGTGTTTGCTTTGAAGAATGTATGTGAGAAATACTTAGAAAAGCAAATGGATTTGTATGTAGCATTTATGGATCTGGAGAAGGCATATGATAGAGTTGATAGAGATGCTCTGTGGAAGGTATTAAGAATATATGGTGTGGGAGGCAAGTTGTTAGAAGCAGTGAAAAGTTTTTATCGAGGATGTAAGGCATGTGTACGTGTAGGAAGAGAGGAAAGTGATTGGTTCTCAGTGAATGTAGGTTTGCGGCAGGGGTGTGTGATGTCTCCATGGTTGTTTAATTTGTTTATGGATGGGGTTGTTAGGGAGGTAAATGCAAGAGTTTTGGAAAGAGGGGCAAGTATGAAGTCTGTTGGGGATGAGAGAGCTTGGGAAGTGAGTCAGTTGTTGTTCGCTGATGATACAGCGCTGGTGGCTGATTCATGTGAGAAACTGCAGAAGCTGGTGACTGAGTTTGGTAAAGTGTGTGGAAGAAGAAAGTTAAGAGTAAATGTGAATAAGAGCAAGGTTATTAGGTACAGTAGGGTTGAGGGTCAAGTCAATTGGGAGGTGAGTTTGAATGGAGAAAAACTGGAGGAAGTGAAGTGTTTTAGATATCTGGGAGTGGATCTGGCAGCGGATGGAACCATGGAAGCGGAAGTGGATCATAGGGTGGGGGAGGGGGCGAAAATTCTGGGGGCCTTGAAGAATGTGTGGAAGTCGAGAACATTATCTCGGAAAGCAAAAATGGGTATGTTTGAAGGAATAGTGGTTCCAACAATGTTGTATGGTTGCGAGGCGTGGGCTATGGATAGAGTTGTGCACAGGAGGATGGATGTGCTGGAAATGAGATGTTTGAGGACAATGTGTGGTGTGAGGTGGTTTGATCGAGTGAGTAACGTAAGGGTAAGAGAGATGTGTGGAAATAAAAAGAGCGTGGTTGAGAGAGCAGAAGAGGGTGTTTTGAAGTGGTTTGGGCACATGGAGAGAATGAGTGAGGAAAGATTGACCAAGAGGATATATGTGTCAGAGGTGGAGGGAACGAGGAGAAGAGGGAGACCAAATTGGAGGTGGAAAGATGGAGTGAAAAAGATTTTGTGTGATCGGGGCCTGAACATGCAGGAGGGTGAAAGGAGGGCAAGGAATAGAGTGAATTGGAGCGATGTGGTATACCGGGGTTGACGTGCTGTCAGTGGATTGAATCAAGGCATGTGAAGCGTCTGGGGTAAACCATGGAAAGCTGTGTAGATATGTATATTTGCGTGTGTGGACGTATGTATATACATGTGTATGGGGGGGTTGGGCCATTTCTTTCGTCTGTTTCCTTGCGCTACCTCGCAAACGCGGGAGACAGCGACAAAGTATAATAAAAAAAAAAAAATAATATATATATATATATATACATATATATGGATATATATCCCTGGGATAGGGGAGAAAGAATACTTCCCACGTATTCCCTGTGTGTTGTAGAAGGCAACTAAAAGGGAAGGGAGCGGGGGGCTGGAAATCCTCCCCTCTCATTTTTTTTTTAATTTTCCAAAAGAAGGAACAGAGAAGGGGGCCAGGTGAGGTTATTCCCTCAAAGGCCCAGTCCTCTGTCCTTAACGCTACCTCGCTAACGCGGGAAATGGCGAATAGTATGAAAAAAAAAAAAATTATTATCATTATTATTATTATTATTTTTTTTTTTCCACTGTCTCCCGTGTTTGCGAGGTAGCGCAAGGAAACAGACGAAAGAAATGGCCCAACCCACCCCCATACACATGCACACAACTCACACTGTCTACCTTTATTTATTCCCATTGCCACCTCGCCACACATGGAATAACATCCCCTCCCCCCTCATGTGTGCGAGGCAGCGCTAGGAAAAGACAACAAAGGCCCCCATTTGTTCACACTCAGTCTCCAGCTGTAATGCAATAATGCCCAAAACCACAGCTCCCTCCCCGCATCCAGGCCAAACAGAACCTTCCATGGTTCACCCCAGATGCTTTACATGCCCTGGTTCAATCCACTGACAGCACGTCGACCCCGGTATACCACATCGATCCAATTCACTCTATTCCTTGCCCACCTTTCACCCTCCTGCATGTTCAGGCCCCGATCACTCAAAATCTTTTTCACTCCATCTTTCCACCTCCAATTTGGTCTCCCACTTCTCCTCGTTCCCTCCACCTCTGACACATATATCCTCTTGGTCAATCTTTCCTCACTCATTCTCTCCATGTGCCCAAACCATTTCAAAACACCCTCTTCTGCTCTCTCAACCACACTCTTTTTATTTCCACACATCTCTCTTACCCTTACATTACTTACTCGATCAAACCACCTCACACCACATATTGTCCTCAAACATCTCATTTCCAGCACATCCATCCTCCTGCGCACAACTCTATCCATAGCCCACGCCTCGCACCCATACAACATTTTTGGAACCACTATTCCTTCAAACATACCCATTTTTGCTTTCCGAGATAATGTTCTTGACTTCCAAACATTCTTCAAGGCTCCCAGGATTTTCGCCCCCTTCCCCACCCTATGATTCACTTCCGCTTCCATGGTTCCATCCGCTGCCAAATCAACTCCGATATCTAAAACACTGTACTTACTCCAGTTTTTCTCCATTCAAACTTACCTCCCAATTAACTTGACCCTCAACCCTATTGTACCTAATAACCTTGCTCTTATTCACATTTACTCTTAACTTTCTTCTTTCACACACTTTACCAAACTCAGTCACCAACCTCTGCAGTTTCTCACACGAATCAGCCACCAGCAATGTATCATCAGCGGACAACTGACTTATTTCCCAAGCCCTCTCATCCACAACAGACTGCATACTTGTCCCTCTCTCCAAAACTCCTCCCTAACCACACCATCCATAAACAAATTATACAACCATGGAGCCATCACACACCCCTGCCACAAACTGACATTCGTTGAGAGCCAATCACTTTCCTCTCTTCCTACTCATGCACATGCCTTACATCCTAGGTAAAAACTTTTCACTGCTTCTAGGAACTTACCTCCCACACCATATACGCTTAACACTTTCCACAAACCATCTTTATCATACGCCTTCTCCAGATCCATAAATGCTACGTACAAATCCATTTGTTTTTCTAAGTATTTCTCACATACATTCTTCAAAGCAAACACCTGATCCACACATCCACTACCACTTCTGAAACTACACTGCTCTTCCTCAATCTGATGATCTGTACATGCCTTTACCCTCTCAATCAATACCCTCCCATATAATTTCCCAGGAATACTCAACAAACTTATGCCTCTGTAATTTGAACACACACCTTTATCCCCTTTGCCTTTGTATAATGGCACTATGCATGCATTCAACCAATCCTCAAGCACTTCACTATAATCCATACATACACTGGGTATCCTTACCAACCAATCATCAACACATCAACACATTAAATTCCACTGCAGTAACATCCAAATCTGCCACCTTCCTGGCTTTCATCTTCCATAAAGCTTTCACTTCCTCTTCTCTGTTTAACCAATCATTCTCCCTGACCCTTTCACTTCACGTACCATCCTCACCAAAACACCCTATATCTGCCACTCTATCATCAAACACATTCAACAAACTTCTAAAATACTCCATCTCCTCACTTCATCACTACTTGTTATTACCTCCCCATTTGCCCCCTTCACTGATGTTCTCACTTGTTCTCTTTCTTACACACATTATTTACCTCCTTCCAAAACATCTTTTTATTCTCCCTAAAATTTAATGATACTCTCTCAACCAAACTCTCATTTGCCCTCTTTCTCATCTCTTGCACCTTTCTCTTGACCCCTTGCTGCTTTCTTCTATACATCTCCCAGTCATTTGCACTTCTTCCAAGCAAAAATCGTCCAAACACCTCTCTCTTCTCTTTCACTAACAATCTAACTTCTTCATCCCACCATACTACCCATTCTAATCTGCCCACCTTCCACCTTTCTCATGCCACATGCATCTTATGCACAAGCCATCACTGCTTCCCTAAATACATCCCATTCCTCCCCTACTCCCCTTATGTCATTTGCTCTCACCTTTTGCCATTCTACACTAAATCCCTCCTGGTACTTCCTCACACACGTCCCCATTCCAAACTCACTCACTCTCAACACTCTCTTCTCCCCAACATTTTCTCTTCTTTTCTGAAAACTTCTAAAAATCTTCACCTTCACCTCCACAAGATAGTAGTCAGACATCCCTCCAGCTGCCCCTCTCTGCACATTAACATCCACAAATGTCTCTTTTACATGCCTATAAATTCAAATGTCTCTTTTACATGCCTATACATTAACATCCACAAA
This sequence comes from Panulirus ornatus, assembly GCF_036320965.1. NCBI lineage: Eukaryota > Metazoa > Arthropoda > Malacostraca > Decapoda > Palinuridae > Panulirus > Panulirus ornatus. The sequence goes on from NC_092278.1 coordinate 13,508,403, forward strand.
TGTCTCTTTTACATGCCTATCAATTAACATGTAATCCAATAACGCTCTTTGACCTCTCCTACTCACATACGTATACCTATGTATTTTTTTTTCTTTTTTTTGTCGGTCTCCCACATTTGCGAGGTAGCGCAAGGAAACAGACGAAAGAAATGGCCCAACCCACCCCCATACACATGTATATACATACGTCCACACACACAAATATACATACCTACACAACTTTCCATGGTTTACCCCAGACGCTTCACATGCCCTGATTCAATCCACTGACAGCACTTCAACCCCGGTATACCACATCGATCCAATTCACTCTATTCCTTGCCCTCCTTTCACCCTCCTGCATGTTCAGGCCCCAATCACACAAAATCTTTTTCACTCCATCTTTCCACCTCCAATTTGCTCTCCCACTTCTCCTTGTTCCCTCCACCTCCGACACATATATCCTCTTGGTCAATCTTTCCTCACTCATTCTCTCCATGTGCCCAAACCATTTCAAAACACCCTCTTCTGCTCTCTCAACCACGCTCTTTTTATTTCCACACATCTCTCTTACCCTTACGTTACTTACTCGATCAAACCACCTCACACTACACATTGTCCTCAAACATCTCATTTCCAGCATATCCATCCTCCTGCGCACAACTCTATCCATAGCCCACGCCTTGCAACCATACAACATTGTTGGAACCACTATTCCTTCAAACATACCCATTTTTGCTTTCCGAGATAATGTTCTCGACTTCCACACATTCTTCAAGGCTCCCAGGATTTTCGCCCCCTCCCCCACCCTATGATCCACTTCCACTTCCATGGTTCCATCCGCTGCCAGATCCACTCCCAGATATCTAAAACACTTTACTTCCTCCACTTTTTCTCCATTCTCTTTTTAAACCAGGAATTCCCAATCACCAGTCCTTTTTCAGCACACAAATCTACAAACGTCTCACCATTTCCATTTACAATACTAAACAACCCATGTACACCAATTATACCCTCAACTGCCACATTACTCACCTTTGCATTCAAATCACCCATCACTATAACCCGGTCTCGTGCATCAAAACTGCTAACATACTCGCTCAGCTGCTCCCAAAACACTTGCCTCTCATGATCTTTCTTCTCATGACTAGGTGCATAGGCACCAATAATCACCAATCTCTCTCCATCCACTTTCAGTTATACCCATATCAATGTAGAATCTACTTTCTTACACTCTATCACATACTCCCAAAACTCCTGCTTCAGGAGTAGCTCTACTCCTTCCTTAGCTCTTATCCTCTCACCAACCCCTGACTTTACTCCCAAGACATTCCTAAACCACTCTTCCCCTTTACACTTGAGCTTTGTTTCACTCAGAGCCAAAACATCCAGGTTCCTTTCCTAAAACATACTACCTATCTCTCCTTTTTTCTCATCTTGGTTACAACCCCACATTCAAACACCCTAATCTGAGCCTTCGAGGAGGATGAGCACTCCCCACATGATTCCTTCTTCTGTATCCCCTTTTAGAAATTTGAATTTCATAATCATTACTGTTACTATCATTATCATTTTCAAACCTGTTTGCCATTTTCTATGTTAGTGAGGTAGTGCCAAGACCCGATGAAGAAACTGCCTCATTCACCTACATCCACTCTCTAGCTGTCATGTATAATGCACCAAAATCAAGAGCCCTCTATCCACAATCAGGCCCTGCAGACCTTTCCATGTCATACATATTTGCCATTTCCCAAATTAGTGAGAGAGCACTGTGAACACACAGAGAAATAGCCTCAGTCACTCCCATGAACTCTCTAAATGTCATTTTAAATGCACAGAAACCAGAATCTCCTCTCCAAAACCAGGCCCCACAGACCCTTCCATACTTTCCTCTGATGACATTTTATGCCCTGGTTTAGATCAATGACAGCACATTGTCCCCTGTATACCACATCACTTCAGTTCTCTATTTCCCTTGCAGGACTCACACCCTTCTGCACGTTTAGGCCCTAAGCCTTCAAAGCATCTTTCAATCCAGCCTTCCATCTTCTCCTTAATATCCCCCCCTTTCCTTGTTCCCTCTACTTTTGCATGTATACTTTCTTAGCTATCCTTTCCTCACTCGTCCTCTCCACATGTCCAAACCATTTAGCGCAACCTTTTCATCTCTCTCACACATACTCCTCTTACAACCACACACTTCTCATTTACCCTATTATTCGACCACCCCCTTAACACCACATATAGTCACATATAGTTCTCAAACATTTTCCTTCCAACACATTCATCCTATCCTTTATGTATTCATGTAAGGCCTATGCCTTGCATTTATACAGCACTGATGGCATACCCATCTTTGCCCTCACCCTCAAACATACCCATCTTTGCCCTCGATGACAGTGACCTTTCTTTCCACACATTCTTTGCGAAGCCCCAGACTTTTGCCCTCTCAAACTGTGGCTCACTCCAGCCCCCATGGTCCTATCTGCTGGCATATGCACGCCCATGTACCTAAAATACTCCACTTCCTGGATGTTATCTCCATTCAAACTCACTACCCAAATAACCTTTCTATATGCAATGCTAATGTGAATACCCTTGCTTTTATTCACATGTGCTCTTAACTATCCCTCTTGCACACTCTCCTAAACTCAGACACCAGCATCTACAGTTTCTCTCTTGAATCTGCTACAAAAATTGCATTATCAGCAAACAACTGACTCACCTTCCAGGCCCTCCCAACTCTAACAAGCTGCATACCTCTCTAATACAGAGCATCTCTGTTAACCTTATCATATGGTTTCTCCAGATCCATAATGCCACATACATATCCTTGTTTCTCAAAGTGCCTCTCACACACATTCCTCAATGCAAACATCCAATCCACATATACTTCACCACTCCTAAAACGAAAATGCTCCCACCTAATAAGATGATCCATTCATTCCACCACCCTCTCAACCATTATCCTCCATACAACTCATAAGGCACACTCAACAAACTCACACCTTTCCAGGTAGAAAACTCATACTTGCCCCCCCACCCTCTCCTATACAGTGGCACTGTACGTTATCATTAATATTATATCCTGGCCCAGTGTGAACTAAGGGGAAGGAGGTTGTGTGGCTTGGGAAAGTTCAAGGAGCAAAACTTTGGGTTAGTGTGAGGGTAAGAGTGAAAGAGAGGGTGGCACTTCTATCAAAGGAAAAGCTGTGGGACTATGTTAAAGTCCCAGAGTGTAAGTTGAAGAATGATGCAGGTTAGAAAAAAGTGGACTATGAAAAGTAGTTGACTGTAAGTTATTACATACCTGATAGTAAGAGGAGAGAAGAAAGGAATTCTTTTTAGAAGAAACTTAATGAGTGCTTGAACAGTTTTGATGCAAGGGTACTGGTACTGATACTGGTCAGCCCTGTCATTAAAATAAGGCTGAGAGGGTTCTGGACATGTGCAGGAAAGTCTACAACTTGTACAAATTTTGCTGTTCTTTTAGGTCTGTGGCATCACATTCATTATCATCCTCAAATAACACTAGCTTGGCATACCAGCACATGATTCCGAGATTATTTGAGATGTTATGGTGGTTCACAATTAAACCTCTGTAGGGGAAGTGGGTCAGATGATACAGTTTGGCAGAGAAGGATGTCCAGTACTATGCCAATCCACATACACATATAGTTGAATAATTCCCATTTTCCCAACCCATGGGAGTCTTGTTAAAGCAATTTTATCTGAATAATCCTGCACATCTTACACTGTATATTATATATTCATTCAGGATTCAACTATAAAGCAGAGATCTCGTAATTACCAAATCCTGATATGTGAATGGAAGTAGGGGGATGAGATGCCATCATTTACATTAGATATATAATAATGCAGAGTCAAACATCCTTTAAACATTCTGAGAAAACTGTGAAGACCCCTGTTATCAGTTTACTAAAATACACAAACATCTGAGCCTAGAGAAGATGCTATACAAGAGACATCCTATAAATTCATAAAAAGTTCCTTTGTGATTCTTTTTAAGTACACAGAAAATTAAAGAAGTAAAAGCATGTTGAAATAAGAAGAAACATTACAGTTGCTAAATCCTAATGAAGATGTGAAACATATGACACTCCTTTCTGTTGTGTCTAACTGACATTCGTAAGTGGCAATACCCAAAGTTACAATTCCTTTTCCTTCTATTTGTTATAAATATGGACTAGACTTACTTTGAAGAGGACTTGTGAGTTTTCAGAATGCACTCATTACTTAATATCCACTGCAACAAGCTTCGGAAGCTATCATCAGTACCCCCACTGAAATCGATGAATTTATCCATGCCTTTATTCAGATCCATATGCACCTGTAAAGGCAATAAACTGCAACAATCACATGGTAAATGGACAACAACAGTCAGCAAATGCAGGCACTACTAAAGATGGTAATCAACTTCCATTTCTTCCTTGCTCAACATATCTGCCTAAATTTTTCAACTGAACTCATCAACCACTGTTTTCCAATCATTTATGGTACTTGTCATTTTTTTTTTTTTTTTTTTTTGCTTTGTCGCTGTCTCCCGCGTTTGCGAGGTAGCGCAAGGAAACAGACGAAAGAAATGGCCCAACCCACCCCCATACACATGTATATACATACGTCCACACACGCAAATATACATATGTCCACACACGCAAATATACATACCTACACAGCTTTCCATGGTTTACCCCAGACGCTTCACATGCCTTGATTCAATCCACTGACAGCACGTCAACCCCGGTATACCACATTGCTCCAATTCACTCTATTCCTTGCCCTCCTTTCACCCTCCTGCATGTTCAGGCCCCGATCACACAAAATCTTTTTCACTCCATCTTTCCACCTCCAATTTAGTCTCCCTCTTCTCCTCGTTCCCTCCACTTCCGACACATATATCCTCTTGGTCAATCTTTCCTCACGCATTCTCTCCATGTGCCCAAACCATTTCAAAACACCCTCTTCTGCTCTCTCAACCACGCTCTTTTTATTTCCACACATCTCTCTTACACTTACGTTACTTACTCGATCAAACCACCTCACACCACACATTGTCCTCAAACATCTCATTTCCAGCACATCCATCCTCCTGCGCACAACTCTATCCATAGCCCACGCCTCGCAACCATACAACATTGTTGGAACCACTATTCCTTCAAACATACCCATTTTTGCTTTCCGAGATAATGTTCTCGACTTCCACACATTCTTCAAGGCCCCCAGAATTTTCGCCCCCTCCCCCACCCTATGATCCACTTCCGCTTCCATGGTTCCATCCGCTGCCAGATCCACTCCCAGATATCTAAAACACTTCACTTCCTCCAGTTTTTCTCCATTCAAACTCACCTCCCAATTGACTTGACCCTCAACCCTACTGTACCTAATAACCTTGCTCTTATTCACATTTACTCTTAACTTTCTTCTTTCACACACTTTACCAAACTCAGTCACCAGCTTCTGCAGTTTCTCACATGAATCAGCCACCAGCGCTGTATCATCAGCGAACAACAACTGACTCACTTCCCAAGCTCTCTCATCCCCAACAGACTTCATACTTGCCCCTCTTTCCAAAACTCTTGCATTCACCTCCCTAACAACTCCATCCATAAACAAATTAAACAACCATGGAGACATCACACACCCCTGCCGCAAACCTACATTCACTGAGAACCAATCACTTTCCTCTCTTCCTACACTTACACATGCTTTACATCCTCGATAAAAACTTTTCACTGCTTCTAACAACTTGCCTCCCACACCATATATTCTTAATACCTTCCGCAGAGCATCTCTATCAACTCTATCATATGCCTTCTCCAGATCCATAAATGCTACATACAAATCCATTTGCTTTTCTAAGTATTTCTCACATACATTCTTCAAAGCAAACACCTGATCCACACATCCTCTACCACTTCTGAAACCACACTGCTCTTCCCCAATCTGATGCTCTGTACATGCCTTCACCCTCTCAATCAATACCCTCCCATATAATTTACCAGGAATACTCAACAAACTTTTTTTTTTTTTTTTATACTTTGTCGCTGTCTCCCGCGTTTGCGAGGTAGCGCAAGGAAACAGACGAAAGAAATGGCCCAACCCCCCCCCATACACATGTATATGCATACGTCCACACATGCAAATATACATACCTACACAGCTTTCCATGGTTTACCCCAGACGCTTCACATGCCTTGATTCAATCCACTGACAGCACGTCAGCCCCGGTATACCACATCGCTCCAATTCACTCTATTCCTTGCCCTCCTTTCACCCTCCTGCATGTTCAGGCCCCGATCACACAAAATCTTTTTCACTCCATCTTTCCACCTCCAATTTGGTCTCCCTCTTCTCCTTGTTCCCTCCACCTCCGACACATATATCCTCTTGGTCAATCTTTCCTCACTCATTCTCTCCATGTGCCCAAACCATTTCAAAACACCCTCTTCTGCTCTCTCAACCACGCTCTTTTTATTTCCACACATCTCTCTTACCCTTACGTTACTCACTCGATCAAACCACCTCACACCACACATTGTCCTCAAACATCTCATTTCCAGCACATCCATCCTCCTGCGCACAACTCTATCCATAGCCCACGCCTCGCAACCATACAACATTGTTGGAACCACTATTCCTTCAAACATACCTAACATACTTATACCTCTGTAATTTGAGCACCCACTCTTATCCCCTTTGCCTTTGTACAATGGCACTATGCACGCATTCCGCCAATCCTCAGGCACCTCACCATGAGTCATACATACATTAAATAACCTTACCAACCAGTCAACCTTGTTTTATTTCTCCTTCTACAGTTCATTTCTTCTTTCCATGTATATTCATACCTATATTATCCAAGTGGTTGTTATGATAATCATACCAACAGGCAGCACTACTGTTTAGCATCTAAGCATGTAAGGGAAAAAATTATTTGCAATGGACTCAACTTGACACCCTGCACTGAGTTTATAAAATCTTATGAACAACATACTAATATATCTATATCTCTGAGATCCACTCCCTCCAGGAGCTTCCTCAAGGGGCTGGGCATGGCAAAAGTTGCCATAATCGGTTAACAACAGTGCTGCTTCTTAGCCTTTATGCCTCCTCCCTAACAGGCCACTGGCACAGGGCAACTCTAGTGTAGTGTTCCTTCCGACTACTTTTAACCTGTGTGTCTCCCAAATGTTCCACCCTACTACTTCACCCTAATGCTCCTGCCTAATGTTCCTACCTACTACTTCTATCTAATGTTTCTACCTAAACAATAAACATAGAAAATGAAAATAGACTGACTGCAGCTGCTAATAATGGTGCACTGTCACCAAGATCTTTTATCATATCCTGATTTACAGCTAATCTTATTTACGTCTACAATGCATGAGGACTAAAAAAAAAAAAAAAAAAAAAAAAAAAAAAAAAAAAAAAGCCGCAATTAGCTTACCTTCTTTTCTCCATCAACAGGTAGGTATTCCATGTCAATGAAGTCCAGCTGTGATTCATCATGAAGAAACTTCCTGTCCTCATCAACAGAATAGCTACCCAATACTTCTGGCTGACCCATCAAGGGTGCTACTCCTTGATAATTCTCAGGCCACTTTATTTGAAAGGTGTTGCGTGCCTCTAAAAATGGTGTGAGAAACTATATGCACTTAAAGCAAATTTGAAGCACAAATGTACTAACAAATCACCATACTCTGTCTCATTAATATATAAAGGGTATCTTTATAATACAGGCACATAAAAATTTTGGATATAATAAATATACAGAGTATGAGGTGTTAATGGAGTCCCCCTGCTTATGGTCAGACTATGAGTGAAAAGTCACCAATGGCAAGGCTGTGTATCATGAGAGAGAGAGAGAGAGAGAGAGAGAGAGAGAGAGAGAGAGAGAGAGAGAGAGAGAGAGAGAGAGAGAGAGAGAGAAATATCAAAGACTATTTCACTTTAAAAAGTCCATCCTGTCCCTACTACTAAGTATAGCACAGCTTTGACCTGCACAAGCCATTGGAAAGAGGGTTCTGGTTCACAACAGGGCCCTTTCTGAAAGGGGTCCTTGGGTAATCATAAATAACTGAATAAATACATGCCTGGTATGAGAAAAAGGGAAGTATATTACAGTATACAGTAAACCTGACACACAGAAAGTTAACATCTTTTGGTGCATTTTTTTTTTCTATGCTGAGAAACCCTGACAAAAAGAAAATTGAGCAGTGCACAGGTCACAAGTAGTCTAGAATTTTTATGATCTGTACTGTGAATGCACATACACACAGAATGTCAGACTTACAGTGAAAATATGTTATGATTGATTCACCTTATGTTTATGCTTATACAAGAGGCCTCTTTCCTCAGTCCAACTGAATATTTCAATTTCAAGTAGAACTCCCTCCATGCACCATGATCAAAGTGCATTTCTACATATTCTAAAAGAAAAGAAATCAATGTACTCCAGTCTTTACTCTGTCCTTCTAAACCTTACTGCAGTTTCTCTATATCATCTACAAAAAGAATTGAAAAAGAAACAAAATAAGCACATAAAATTAATCAATAAATAAGTTAATAAATCATTTTTATTATTTCTTATACTTGAACATCATCTCTCACGTCAGCGAGGTAGCGCCAGGAAACAGACAAAGAATGGCCCATCCACTCATATACACACATATACATATATATATGAAGATATACACTTATACATACATATACATACACATACAAAAGACATATACATATATATACATGTACATGTTCATACTTGCTTGCCTTCACCTATTCCTGTGGCTACCACGCCCCATAGGAAACAGTAATGCTAATCCTGCTTCAGCATGGTATCACCAGGAAAATAGACAAGAAAGGCCACATTCGTTCACACTCAGGCTCTAGCTGTCATGTGTAATGCACCAAAACCACAGCTCCCTATCCACATCCAGGCCCTATAGACCTTTCCATGGTTTACCCCAGACACTTCACATGCCCTGGTTCAGACTATCGACAGCATGTCGACCCTGGTATATCACGTCATTCCACTTCACTCTATTTCTTGTACGCCTCTCACCCTCCTGTATGTTCAGGCACCTATCGCTCAAAATCTTTTTCACTTAACCTTACACATCCAATTTGGTCTCCAGCTTCTCCTCGTTCCCTCTACCTCTGATATATATATCCTCTTTGTCAATCTTTCCTCACTCATTCTCTCCATATGTCCAAACCACTTCAACACACCCCCTTATGCTCTCTTAACCACACACTTTTTTTCCACGCATCTCTTCTACCCTTTCACTACTTACACAATCAAACCACCTCACACCACATATTGTCATCAAACATTTTGTTTCGAACACATCCACCCTCCTCAGTACAACCTTATCTATAGCCCATAACTTGCAATCATATAACATTGTAGGAACTACTATTCCTTCAAACATACCCATAATTGCTCTCCAAGATAGCATTTTCTCCTTCCATACATTCTTCATTGCTCCCAGAACCTATGCCCCTCCCCCACCCTGTGACTCGCTTCTGCTTCCATGGTTCCATTTGGAGCTAATTCCACTCCCACACATCTAAAACACTTCACTTCCTCCAAGTTCTCTCCATTTAAACTTACATCCCAATTAACCTGTCCCTCAAACATACTGAACCTAATTACCTTGCTCTTATTCCCATTTACTCTCAACTTTCTCCTTTCACACATTTTTCCAAACTCAGTCACCGGCTTCTGTAGTTTCTCACTCGAATCAGCCACCAGAGCTGTATTATCAGCAAACAACAACTGACTCACTTCCCTGGCCTTCTCATCTCCAACAGACTCCATACTTGCCCCTCTCTCTAAAACTCTTGCTTTTATCTCCCTAACCATGCCATCTATAAACAAATTAAACAACTATGGGGACATCACACACCCCTGCTGCAGACTGACCTTCACTGGGAACCTATCACTTTCCTCTTCCTACTCGTACAGGTGTCTTACATTCTTGGTGAAATTTTTCACTGCTTCTAGCAGCTTACCTTACACACCATATACTCTTAAGACCTTCCGCAAAGCATCTCTATCAGCCTTATCATGTGCCTTCTCAAAATCCATAAATGCTACATACAAATCCACCTGTTTTTCTATGTATTTCTTACAAATTCTTCAAAGTAAACACCTGATCCACACATCCTCTACCACAATGGAAACCACACTGCTCCTCCCCAGTCTGACACCCTCTCAATCAATATCTTCCCATACAATTTCCCAGGAATACTCAACAGACTTATCCCTCTGTAGTTTGAACACTAACCTTTATCCCCTTTGCCTTAGTACAACTGCATTATGGATGCATTCTGCCAATCCTCAGGCACTTCACCATGATCCATACATGCACTGAATATCCTTACCAACCAATCGCAACAACACAGTCTCCCCCTTTCTTGATAAATTCTACTGCAATACCATCCAAACATGCTGCCTTGCTGGATTGCATCTTCCGCAAAGCTTTCACTACCTCTTTTCTCTTCACCAATACATTCTCCCTAACCCCTCTCACTTCGATCACCACCCTTACTTAAACACCCTGCCACTCTATCATCAATTACATTCAACAAGCTTTCAAAATACTCCCTCCATCTGCTCACCTGTTATCATTTCCTCCTTTCCCCCTTAAATGATGTTCCTGCACATTATTTACCTCCTTCCAAAACATCTTTTTATTCTCCCTAAATTTCAATGACACTCTCTCATCCCAACTCTCATTTGCCCCTTTTTCAACACTTGCACCTTTCTCTTGACCTCCTGCCGCTTCCTTTTATACATCTACCAGTCATTTGCACTCCTTCCTTGTATCATCCAAACGCCTCTCTCTTCTCTTTCACTAATAACTTTAATTCTTCATCCCACCGCTCACTACCCTTTCTAATCTGCCTACCTCCTATCTTTCTCATGCCACAAGCATCATTTGCATGAGCCATCACTGCTTCCCTATACATCCCAATCCTTACCCACTCCCCTCATGTCACTTGCTCTCACCTTTTGCCATTCTACACTCAATCTCTTCTGGTACTTCCTTACACAAGTCTCCTTTCCAAGCTCGCTCACTCCCACCACTCTCTTCTCCCCAACATTCTCTCTTCGTTTTTGAAAACCTCTACAAATCTTCACTTTCCCCTCCACAAGATAGTGATCAGACATCCCTCCAGCTGCCCATTCCAGCTGCCCATATCAGTACATTCACATCCAAAAGTCTCTCTTTTACATGCCTATCTATTAACATGTAATCCAATAATGCCCTTTGACCGTCTCTCCTACTCATGCATATACTTATGTATATCTCTCTTTTTGAACCAGATATTCCCAATCAATCACCAGTCTTTCTTCAGCACACAGATCCTTAAGCTCTTCACCATTTCTATTCACAATACTGAATAACCCATGTACACCAATTATACCGTCAACTGCTGCATTACTCACTTTTGCATTTCAATCACCCATCACTAAAAATAATCTAATAATAATCATGTAAAAAAGTATTAGAAAGTGAGCTCCAAATTGATAAGGGTAAAAATGAAAGTGGAATGCAAGAGATGGGTGATTATCAGTGATAATGCACCTAGCCATGAGAAAGATTACAGGAGGCAAGTATTTTGGGAGCAGCTGAGTGAGTGTCAGCAGTTTTTTTTTTATGCAAAATACAGGGGCATTAGTGATGGGTGATTTAAATGCAAAGGTGAATAATGTGGCAGTTGAGGGTATAACTGGTGGGCATGGATGAGGAAATAAAACAAAAAACAAGGGGTAGTGAAGTTATGTGTAATGAAAATTAGTTTGTAATGAAGCTGAGAATGTGGTGAAGATAAAACTCTAACACAGATGAGGTGTGGTGATGATGTAAGTTTGTACAGAAGGCCATTTTGACATGAGCCTCAAAATGATTCATGCTTGCCTCTGAGTACTCAAAGAAGTTGGTAATAATAAAAGTAATAGCAATAATCTAAGTGAAAAAACATCCATGAGTAAACTGAAGAAAAATACTTTATAGATATATATGAACAGTAGTTTCCAACTGATACTTGCTGTCACTCTCTCCATAGAGAAAATGGTATAAGTTGTGCATAAATTTTTACAGCAATGTTATAAACAGAACACTCTTTAAAGCCTGAATGAATCCCCTTCATTAATTTAAACACTTGGTTCCTTCTAAAAACATCCAATGCATGTAAACTGTGGGCATCAGTGAGACTATGGAATGTGAAGATTTTCAAGTGAAATGTAACAAATGTCACAGTGGGGTTTCCAAAAACTCAGGTTTGAGTTTGAGGAAAGCACGTTTCTATGCAAAAAATCTTGACTTCTTCAACCATTTAGCCATAAAAACTACATGGCTGACATCAGTAAGAGAAGCAAATGCATGACTACATTTCCATAGTTACACTTAATGCAAACAAAAACTCAACTACAGTGTATATAATGAAAAGCAGTGAAAAGTAAGATACTCTCATAATTTGATAAAGCTGTAATTCTGGTAATGCAAACAAAATCTCAACTACAGCATATGTAATGAAAAGCAGTGTAAGAAGTTTTGAGGCAACAACTTTTAAAAATAGAAAAACTAATAATTTTGCCAGACATAATGAAAAACAAAAACCTGCCCATAATTAATGAATTAATTTCCCAGTTACAGTGACATTCAATAAGTCACAAGGACTTACTGATAATAATCACCTCTTTGAAATCATCATAAAACTATTCCAAAATCTTCTTATGCCACATAACGATAATAATAATAATAATAATAATAATAATAATAATAATAAATGAGATGTTTGAGGACAATGTGTGGTGTGAGGTGGTTTGATCGAGTAAGTAACGTAAGGGTAAGAGAGATGTGTGGAAATAAAAAGAGCGTGGTTGAGAGAGCAGAAGAGGGTGTTTTGAAATGGTTTGGGCACATGGAGAGAATGAGTGAGGAAAGATTGACCAAGAGGATATATGTGTCGGAGGTGGAGGGAACGAGGAGAAGAGGGAGACCAAATTGGAGGTGGAAAGATGGAGTGAAAAGGATTTTGTGTGATCGGGGCCTGAACATGCAGGAGGGTGAAAGGAGGGCAAGGAATAGAGTGAATTGGAGCGATGTGGTATACAGGGGTTGACGTGCTGTCAGTGGATTGAATCAAGGCATGTGAAGCGTCTGGGGTAAACCATGGAAAGCTGTGTAGGTATGTATATTTGCGTGTGTGGACGTGTGTATGTACATGTGTATGGGGGGGGTTGGGCCATTTCTTTCGTCTGTTTCCTTGCGCTACCTCGCAAACGTGGGAGACAGCGACAAAGTATAAAAAAAAGAAAAAAAAAAAAAAATAATAATAATAATAGATAGAGATGCTCTGTGGAAGGTATTAAGAATATATGGTGTGGGAGGAAAGTTGTTAGAAGCAGTGAAAAGTTTTCATCGAGGATGTAAGGCATGTGTACGTGTAGGAAGAGAGGAAAGTGATTGGTTCTCAGTGAATGTAGGTTTGCGGCAGGGGTGTGTGATGTCTCCATGGTTGTTTAATTTGTTTATGGATGGGGTTGTTAGGGAGGTAAATGCAAGAGTTTTGGAAAGAGGGGCAAGTATGAAGTCTGTTGGGGATGAGAGAGCTTGGGAAGTGAGTCAGTTGTTGTTCGCTGATGACACAGCGCTGGTGGCTGATTCATGTGAGAAACTGCAGAAGCTGGTGACTGAGTTTGGTAAAGTGTGTGGAAGAAGAAAGTTAAGAGTAAATGTGAATAAGAGCAAGATTATTAGGTACAGTAGGGTTGAGGGTCAAGTCAATTGGGAGGTGAGTTTGAATGGAGAAAAACTGGAGGAAGTGAAGTGTTTTAGATATCTGGGAGTGGATCTGGCAGCGGATGGAACCATGGAAGCGGAAGTGGATCATAGGGTGGGGGAGGGGGCGAAAATTCTGGGGGCCTTGAAGAATGTGTGGAAGTCGAGAACATTATCTCGGAAAGCAAAAATGGGTATGTTTGAAGGAATAGTGGTTCCAACAATGTTGTATGGTTGCGAGGCGTGGGCTATGGATAGAGTTGTGCGCAGGAGGATGGATGTGCTGGAAATGAGATGTTTGAGGACAATGTGAGGTGTGAGGTGGTTTGATCGAGTGAGTAACGTAAGGGTAAGAGAGATATGTGGAAATAAAAAGAGCGTGGTTGAGAGAGCAGAAGAGGGTGTTTTGAAGTGGTTTGGGCAAATGGAGAGGATGAGTGAGGAAAGATTGACCAAGAGGATATATGTGTCGGAGGTGGAGGGAACAAGGAGAAGAGGGAGACCAAATTGGAGGTGGAAAGATGGAGTGAAAAGGATTTTGTGTGATCGGGGCCTGAACATGCAGGAGGGTGAAAGGAGGGCAAGGAATAGAGTGAATTGGAGCGATGTGGTATACCGGGGCTGACGTGCTGTCAGTGGATTGAATCAAGGCATGTGAAGCGTCTGGGGTAAACCATGGAAAGCTGTGTAGGTATGTATATTTGCGCGTGTGGACGTATGTATATACATGTGTATGGGGGGGGTTGGGCCATTTCTTTCGTCTGTTTCCTTGCGCTACCTGGCAAACGCAGGAGACAGCGACAAAGTATAAAAAAAAAAATAATAATAATAATAATAATAATGTGTATTTCTTTTGTCTGTTTCCTTGCGCTACCTCGCAAACGCGGGAGACAGCGACAAAGTATAATAAAAATATAATATAATATAATAATAATAATAATAATAATCATATTAGTAACAATAATAATAACAATAATAATATTAATTATCCCTGGGGATAGGGGAGAAAGAATACTTCCCACGCATTCCTCACGTGTCATAGAAGGCGACTAAAAGGGACGGAGGCGGGGGGCTAGAAACCCTTCCCTCCTTGTATTTTAACCTTCTAAAAGGGGAAACAGAAGAAGGACTCACGCGGAGAGTGCTCATCCTCCTCGATGGCTCAGATTGGGGTGTCTAAATGTGTGTGGATGTAACCAAGATGAGAAAAAAGGAGAGATAGGTAGTATGTTTGAGGAAAGGAACCTGGATGTTTTGGCTCTGAGTGAAATGAAGCTTAAGGGTAAAGGGGAAGAGTGGTTTGGGAATAAAGTCAGGGGTTAGTAAGAGGACAAGAGCAAGAGAAGGAGTAGCAGTACTCCTGAAACAGGAGTGGTGGACCTATGTGATAGAGTGTAAGAAAGTAAACTCTAGATTAATATGGGTAAAACTGAAAGTTGTTGGAGAGAGATGGGTGATTATTGGTGCATATGCACCTGAGCATGAGAAGAAAGATCATGAGAGGCAAATGTTTTGGGAGCAGCTGAATGAGTGTGTTAGTGGTTTTGATGCACGAGACCGGGTTATAGTGATGGGTGATTTGAATGCAAAGGTGAGTAATGTGGCAGTTGAGGGAATATTTGGTACACATGGGGTGTTCAGTGTTGTACATGGAAGTGGTGAAGAGCTTGTAGATTTATGTGCTGAAAAAGGACTGGTGATTGAAAATATTTTTTTTTTTTTTTATTATACTTTGTCGCTGTCTCCCGCATTTGAGAGGTAGCGCAAGGAAACAGACGAAAGAAATGGCCCAACCCCCCCCATACACATGTATATACATACGTCCACACACGCAAATATACATACCTACACAGCTTTCCATGGTTTACCCCAGACGCTTCACATGCCTTGATTCAATCCACTGACAGCACGTCAACCCCGGTATACCACATCGCTCCAATTCACTCTATTCCTTGCCCTCCTTTCACCCTCCTGCATGTTCAGGCCCCGATCACACAAAATCTTTTTCACTCCATCTTTCCACCTCCAATTTGGTCTCCCTCTTCTCCTTGTTCCCTCCACCTCCGACACATATATCCTCTTGGTCAATCTTTCCTCACTCATTCTCTCCATGTGCCCAAACCACTTCAAAACACCCTCTTCTGCTCTCTCAACCACGCTCTTTTTATTTCCACACATCTCCCTTACCCTTACGTTACTCACTCGATCAAACCACCTCACACCACACATTGTCCTCAAACATCTCATTTCCAGCACATCCATCCTCCTGCGCACAACTCTATCCATAGCCCACGCCTCGCAACCATACAACATTGTTGGAACCACTATTCCTTCAAACATACCCATTTTTGCTTTCCGAGATAATGTTCTCGACTTCCACACATTCTTCAAGGCCCCCAGAATTTTCGCCCCCTCCCCCACCCTATGATCCACTTCCGCTTCCATGGTTCCATCCGCTGCTAGATCCACTCCCAGATATCTAAAACACTTCACTTCCTCCAATTTTTCTCCATTCAAACTCACCTCCCAATTGACTTGACCCTCAACCCTACTGTGCCTAATAACCTTGCTCTTATTCACATTTACTCTTAACTTTCTTCTTCCACACACTTTACCAAACTCAGTCACCAGCTTCTGCAGTTTCTCACATGAATCAGCCACCAGCGCTGTATCATCAGCGAACAACAACTGACTCACTTCCCAAGCTCTCTCATCCCCAACAGACTTCATACTTGCCCCTCTTTCCAAAACTCTTGCATTTACCTCCCTAACAACCCCATCCATAAACAAATTAAACAACCATGGAGACATCACACACCCCTGCCGCAAACCTACATTCACTGAGAACCAATCACTTTCTTCTCTTCCTACACGTACACATGCCTTACATCCTCGATAAAAACTTTTCACTGCTTCTAACAACTTGCCTCCCACACCATATATTCTTAATACCTTCCACAGAGCATCTCTATCAACTCTATCATATGCCTTCTCCAGATCCATAAATGCTACATACAAATCCATTTGCTTTTCTAAGTATTTCTCACATACATTCTTCAAAGCAAACACCTGATCCACACATCCTCTACCACTTCTGAAACCACACTGCTCTTCCCCAATCTGATGCTCTGTACATGCCTTCACCCTCTCAATCAATACCCTCCCATATAATTTACCAGGAATACTCAACAAACTTATACCTCTGTAATTTGAGCACTCACTCTTATCCCCTTTGCCTTTGTACAATGGCACTATGCACGCATTCCGCCAATCCTCAGGCACCTCACCATGAGTCATACATACATTAAATAACCTTACCAACCAGTCAACAATACAGTCACCCCCTTTTTTAATAAATTCCACTGCAATACCATCCAAACCTGCTGCCTTGCCGGCTTTCATCTTCCGCAAAGCTTTCACTACCTCTTCTCTGTTTACCAAATCATTTTCCCTAACCCTCTCACTTTGCACACCACCTCGACCAAAACACCCTATATCTGCCACTCTATCATCAAACACATTCAACAAACCTTCAAAATACTCACTCCATCTCCTCACATCACCACTACTTGTTATCACCTCCCCATTTGCGCCCTTCACTGAAGTTCCCATTTGCTCCCTTGTCTTACGCACTTTATTTACCTCCTTCCAGAACATCTTTTTATTCTCCCTAAAATTTAATGATACTCTCTCACCCCAACTCTCATTTGCCCTTTTCTTCACCTCTTGCACCTTTCTCTTGACTTCCTGTCTCTTTCTTTTATACATCTCCCACTCAATTGCATTTTTTCCCTGCAAAAATCGTCCAAATGCCTCTCTCTTCTCTTTCACTAATACTCTTACTTCTTCATCCCACCACTCACTACCTGGTTTAAAAAGAGAGATATATATAAGTATACGTATGTAATTAGGAGAGATGGCCAGAGAGCTTTATTGGATTACGTGTTAATTGATAGGCGCGCGAAAGAGAGACTTTTGGATGTTAATGTGCTGAGAGGTGCAACTGGAGGGATGTCTTATCATTATCTTGTGGAAGCGAGGGTGAAGCTTTGTAGAGGTTTTCAGAAAAGAAGAGAAAATGTTGGGGTGAAGGGAGCGGTGAGAGTAAGTGAGCTTGGGAAGGAGACTTGTGTGAGGAAGTATCAGTGTGAGGAAGTATCTTGTGTGAGGAAGTATCAGTGAAGTATGGTGTGGGAGGCAAGTTGTTAAAAGCACCGAAAAGTTTTTATCGGGAATGTAAGGCATGTGTACGTGTATGAAGAGAGGAAAGTAATTGGTTCTCAGTGAATGTAGGTTTCTGGTAGGGGTGTATGATGTTTCCATGGTTGTTTAATTTGTTTATGGATAGGGTTGTTAGGGAGGTGAATGCAAGAGTTTTGGAGAGAGGGGCAAGTATGCAGTCTTGTGGATGAGAGAGCTTGGGAAGTGAGTCAGTTGTTGTTCGCTGATAATACAGCGCTGGTGGCTGATTCATGTGAGAAACTGCAGAAGCTGGTAACTGAGTTTGGTAAAGTGTGTGAAAGAAGAAAGTTGAGAGTAAATGTGAATAAGAGCAAGGCTATTAGGTACAGTAGGGTTGAGGGTCAAGTCAATTGGGGGGTAAGTTTGAAGAGAGAAAAACTGAAGGAAGAAGTGTTTTACATATCTGGGAGTGAATTTGGGAGTGGTTGGAACCATGGAAGCGGAAGTGAATCATATGGTGGGGGAGGGGGCGAAAATTCTGGGAGCCTTGAAGAATAAGTGGAAGTCGAGAACATTATCTCGGAAAGCAAAAATGGGTATGTTTGAAAGAATAGTGATTCCAACAATGTTGTATGGTTGCGAGGCATGGGCTATGGATAAAGTTGTGTGGAGGAGGGTGGAAGTGCTGGAAATGAGATGTTTGATGACAATATGTGGTGTGAGGTGGCTTAAGCGAATAAGTATAATAAGGTAAGAGAGATGTGTGGTAATAAAAAGAGTGTGGTTGAGAGAGCATAAGAGGGTGTTTTGAAATGGTTTGGTCACATGGAGAGAATGAGTGAGGAAAGATTGATCAAGAGGATATATGTGTCAGAGGTGGAGGGATCGAGGAGAAGTGGGAGACCAAACTGGAGGTGGAAAGATGGAGTGAAAAAGATTTTCAGTGATCGGAGCCTGAACATGCAGGAGGGTGAAAGGCGTGCAAGGAATAGAGTGAATTGGAATGATGTGGTATACTGGGGTCGACGTGCTGTCAATGGATTGAACCAGGGCATGTGAAGTGTCTGGAGTAAGCCATGGAAAGTTCTGTGGGGCCTGGATGTGGAAAGGGAGCTGTGGTTTCGGTGCATTATTACATAACAGCTAGAGACTGAGTGTGAACGAATGGGGCCTTTGTTGTCTTTTCTAGCACTACCTCTCACACATGAGGGGGAGGGGGTTGTTAGTTCATGTGTGGCGAGGTGGCGATGGGAATGGATAAAGGCAGACAGTATGAATTATGTACATTTGTATATATGTATATATATATGTATACGTTGAGATGTATAGGTATGTATATTTGCGTGTGTGGATGTGTATGTATATACATGTGTATGTGGGTGGGTTGGGCCATTCTTTCATCTGTTTCCTTGCGCTACCTCGCTAACATGGGAGACAGCGACAAGGCAAAATAAACTAAAATTATATATAAGTTTGTTGAGTATTCCTAGTAAATTATATGGGAGGGTATTGATTGAGAGGGTGAAGGCATGTACAGAGCATCAGATTGGGGAAGAGCAGTGTGGTTTCAGAAGTGGTAGAGGATGTGTGGATCAGGTGTTTGCTTTGAAGAATGTATGTGAGAAATACTTAGAAAAGCATATGGATTTGTATGTAGCATTTATGGATCTGGAGAAGGCATATGATAGAGTTGATAGAGATGCTCTGTGGAAGGTATTAAGAATATATGGTGTGGGAAGCAAGTTGTTAGAAGCAGTGAAAAGTTTTTATCGAGGATGTAAGGCATGTGTACGTGTAGGAAGAGAGGAAAATGATTGGTTCTCAGTGAATGTAGGTTTGCGGCAGGGGTGTGTGATGTCTCCATGGTTGTTTAATTTGTTTATGGATGGGGTTGTTAGGGATGTGAATGCAAGAGTTTTGGAAAGAGGGGCAAGTATGAAGTCTGTTGGGGATGAGAGAGCTTGGGAAATGAGTCAGTTGTCGTTCGCTGATGATACAGCGCTGGTGGCTGATTCATGTGACAAACTGCAGAAGCTGGTGACTGAGTTTCGTAAAGTGTATGAAAGAAGAAAGTTAAGAGTAAATGTGAATAAGAGCAAGGTTATTAGGTACAGTAGGGTTGAGGGTCAAGTCAATTGGGAGGTAAGTTTGAATGGAGAAAAACTGGATGAAGTGAAGTGTTTTAGATATCTGGGAGTGGATCTGACAGCGGTTGGAACCATGGAAGCGGAAGTGGATCATATGGTGGGGGAAGGGGCGAAAATTCTTGGAGCCTTGAAGAATGTGTGGAAGTCAAGAACATTATCTCGGAAAGCAAAAATGGGTATGTTTGAAGGAATAGTGGTTCCAACAATGTTGTATGGGTGCGAGGCGTGGGCTATGGATAGAGTTGTCACAGGAGGATGGATGTGCTGGAAATGAGATGTTTGAGGACAATGTGTGGTGTGAGGTGGTTTGATTGAGTAAGTAACATAAGGGTAACAGAGATGTGTGGAAATAAAAAGAGCGTGGCTGAGAGAGCAGAAGAGGGTGTTTTGAAATGGTTTGGGCACATGGAGAGAATGAGTGAGGAGAGATTGATCAAGAGGATATATGTGTCGGAGGTGGAGGGAACGAGGAGAAGTGGGAGAGCAAATTGGAGGTGGAAAGATGGAGTGAAAAAGATTTTGTGTGATTGGGGTCTGAACATGCAGGAGGGTGAAAGGAGGGCAAGGAATAGAGTGAATTGGATCGATGTGGTATACCGCGGTTAACGTGCTGTCAGTGGATTGAATCAGGGCATGTGAAGCGTCTGGGGTAAACCATGGAAAGCTGTGTAGGTATGTATATTTGCGTGTGTGGACGTATGTATATACATGTGTATGGGGGTGGGTTGGGCCATTTCTTTCGTCTGTTTCCTTGTGCTACCTCGCAAACGCGGGAGACAGCGAAAAAGCAAAAAAAAATATATATATATATATATATATATGCAGGAGGGTGAAAGGAGGGCAAGGAATAGAGTGAATTGGAGCGATGTGGTATACAGGGGTTGACGTGCTGTCAGTGGATTGAATCAAGGCATGTGAAGCGTCTGGGGTAAACCATGGAAAGCTGTGTAGGTATGTATATTTGCGTGTGTAGACATGTGTATGTACATGTGTATGGGGGGGGGGTTGGGCCATTTCTTTCGTCTGTTTCCTTGCGCTACCTCGCAAATGCGGGAGACACCGATAAAAAAAAAAAAAAAAAAAAAAATATATATATATATATATATATATATATATATATATATATATATATATATATATTATCCCTGGGGATAGGGGATTAAGAATACTTCTCACGTATTCCCTGCGTGTCGTAAAAGGCGACTAAAAGTGGAGGGAGCGGGGGGCTGGAAGTCCTCCCCTCTCGTCTTTTTTTTTTTTTTTTAATTTTCCAAAAGAAGGAACAGAGGGGGCCAGGTGAGGATATTCCAAAAAAGACCCAGTCCTCTGTTGTTAACGCTACCTCACCAACGCGGGAAATGGCGAATAGTTTTGAAAAAAAAACTTTTTTTCTTTTTTTTTTTTTTTTTTGCTTTGTCGCTGTCTCCCGCGTTTGCGAAGTAGCGCAAGGAAACAGACGAAAGAAATGGCCTAACCCACCCCCATACACATGTATATACATACGTCCACACACGCAAATATACATACCTACACAGCTTTCCATGGTTTACCCCAGACGCTTCACATGCCTTGATTCAATCCATTGACAGCACGTCAACCCTGGTATACCACATCGATCCAATTCACTCTATTCCTTGCCCTCCTTTCACCCTCCTGCATGTTCAGGCCCCGATCACACAAAATCTTTTTCACTCCATCTTTCCACCTCCAATTTGCTCATCCACTTCTCCTCGTTCCCTCCACCTCCGACACATATATCTTCTTGGTCAATCTTTCCCCATTCATTCTCTCCATGTGCCCAAACCATTTCAAAACACCCTCTTCTGCTCTCTCAACCACGCTCTTTTTATTTCCACACATCTCTCTTACCCTTACGTTACTTACTCGATCAAACCACCTCACACCACACATTGTCCTCAAACATCTCATTTCCAGCACATCCATCCTCCTGCGCACAACTCTATCCATAGCCCACGCCTCGCAACCATACAACATTGTTGGAACCACTATTCCTTCAAACATACCCATTTTTGCTTTCCAAGATAATGTTCTCGACTTCCACACATTCTTAAAGGCTCCCAGGATTTTCGCCTCCTCCCCCACCCTATGATCCACTTCCGCTTCCATGGTTCCATCCGCTGCCAGATCCACTCCCAGATATCTAAAACACTTTACTTCCTCCAGTTTTGCTCCATTCAAACTTACCTCCCAATTGACTTGACCCTCAACCCTACTGTACCTAATAACCTTGCTCCTATTCACATTTACTCTTTACTTTCTTCTTTCACACACTTTACCAAACTCAGTCACCAGCTTCTGCAGTTTCTCACATGAATCAGCCACCAGCGCTGTATCATCAGTGAAAGAGAAGAGAGAGGCATTTGGACGATTTTTGCAGGGAAAAAATGCAATTGAGTGGGAGATGTATAAAAGAAAGAGACACGAGGTCAAGAGAAAGGTGTAAGAGGTGAAAAAGAGGGCAATTGAGAGTTGGGGTGAGAGAGTATCATTAAATTTTAGGGAGAATAAAAAGATGTTCTGCAAGGAGGTAAATAAAGTGCGTAATACAAGGGAGCAAATGGGAACTTCTGTGAAGGGCGCAAATGGGGAGGTGATAACAAGTAGTGGTGATGTGAGAAAGAGATGGAGTGAGTATTTTGAAGGTTTGTTGAATGTGTTTGATGATAGAGTGGCAGATATACGGTGTTTTGGTCGAGGAGGTGTGCAAAGTGAGAGGGTTAGGGAAAATTATTTGGTAAACAGAGAATAGGTAGTAAAAGCTTTGCGGAAGATATATATATATATATATATATATATATATATATATATATATATATATATATATATATATATATATATATATATATATATATATATATATATATATATATATATATATATATATATATATATATATATATATATATATATATATATATATATATTATCCCTGGGGATAGGAGATTAAGAGTACTTCCCACGTATTCCCTGCGTGTCGTAGAAGGCGACTAAAAGGGGAGGGAGCGGGGGGCTGGAAATCCTCCCCTCTCGGTTTTTTTTTAATTTTCCAAAGGAAGGAACAGAGAATTGGGCCAGGTGAGGGTATTCCCTCAAAGGCCCAGTCCTCTGTTCTTAACGCTACCTCTCTAATGCGGGAAATGGTGAATAGTTTGAAAGAAAAAGAAAATATATATATATATATATATATATATATATATATAATATATACATATATATATATATATATATATATATATATATATTATATGGGAGGGTATTGATTGAGAGGGTGAAGGCATGTACAGAGCATCAGATTGGGGAAGAGCAGTGTGGTTTCAGAAGTGGTAGAGGATGTGTGGATCAGGTGCTTGCTTTGAAGAATGTATGTGAGAAATACTTAGAAAAGCAAATGGATTTGTATGTAGCATTTATGGATCTGGAGAAGGCATATGATAGAGCTGATAGAGATGCTCTGTGGAAGGTATTAAGAATATATGGTGTGGGAGGCAAGTTGTTAGAAGCAGTGAAAAGTTTGTATCGAGGATGTAAGGCATGTGTACGTGTAGGAAGAGAGGAAAGTGATTGGTTCTCAGTGAATGTAGGTTTGCGGCAGGGGTGTGTGATGTCTCCATGGTTGTTTAATTTGTTTATGGATGGGGTTGTTAGGGACGTGAATGCAAGAGTTTTGGAAAGAGGGGCAAGTATGAAGTCTGTTAGGGATGAGAGAGCTTGGGAAGTGAGTCAGTTGTTGTTCGCTGATGATACAGCGCTGGTGGCTGATTCATGTGAGAAACTGCAGAAGGTGGTGACTGAGTTTGGTAAAGTGTGTGGAAGAAGAAAGTTAAGAGTAAATGTGAATAAGAGCAAGGTTATTAGGTACAGTAGGGTTGAGGGTCAAGTCAATTGGGAGGTGAGTTTGAATGGAGAAAAACTGGAGGAAGTGAAGTGTTTTAGATATCTGGGAGTGGATCTGGCAGCGGATGGAACCATGGAAGCGGAAGTGGATCATAGGGTGGGGGAGGGGGCGAAAATTCTGGGGGCCTTGAAGAATGTGTGGAAGTCGAGAACATTATCTCGGAAAGCAAAAATGGGTATGTTTGAAGGAATAGTGGTTCCAACAATGTTGTATGTTTACGAGGCGTGGGCTATGGATAGAGTTGTGCGCAGGAGGATGGATGTGCTGGAAATGAGATGTTTGAGGACAATGTGTGGTGTGAGGTGGTTTGATCGAGTAAGTAACATAAGGGTAAGAGAGATGTGTGGAAATAAAAAGAGCGTGGTTGAGAGAGCAGAAGAGGGTGTTTTGAAATGGTTTGGGCACATGGAGAGAATGAGTGAGGAAAGATTGACCAAGAGGATATATGTGTCGGAGGTGGAGGGAACGAGGAGAAGAGGGAGACCAAATTGGAGGTGGAAAGATGGAGTGAAAAAGATTTTGTGTGATCGGGGCCTGAACATGCAGGAGGGTGAAAGGAGGGCAAGGAATAGAGTGAATTGGAGCGATGTGGTATACCGGGGTTGACGTGCTGTCAGTGGATTGAATCAAGGCATGTGAAGCGTCTGGGGTAAACCATGGAAAGCTGTGTAGGTATGTATATTTGCGTGTGTGGACGTATGCATATACATGTGTATGGGGGGGGTTGGGCCATTTCTTTCATCTGTTTCCTTGCGCTACCTCGCAAACGCGGGAGACAGCAACAAAGCAAAAAAAAAAAGAAAATAAAAAAAATATATATATATATATATATATATATATATATATATATATATATATATATATATATATATATATATATATTTATATATATGAGTATGGTAAAGTGTGTGGAAGAAGAAAGTTAAGAGTAAATGTGAATAAGAGCAAGGTTATTAGGTACAGTAGGGTTGAGGGTCAAGTCAATTGGGAGGTGAGTTTGAATGGAGAAAAACTGGAGGAAGTGAAGTGTTTTAGATATCTGGGAGTGGATCTGGCAGCGGATGGAACCATGGAAGCGGAAGTGGATCATAGGGTGGGGGAGGGGGCGAAAATTCTGGGAGCCTTGAAGAATGTGTGGAAGTCGAGAACATTATCTCGGAAAGCAAAAATGGGTATGTTTGAAGGAATAGTGGTTCCAACAATGTTGTATGGTTGCGAGGCGTGGGCTATGGATAGAGTTGTGCGCAGGAGGATGGATGTGCTGGAAATGAGATGTTTGAGGACAATGTGTGGTGTGAGGTGGTTTGATCGAGTAAGTAACGTAAGGGTAAGAGAGATGTGTGGAAATAAAATGAGCTTGGTTGAGAGAGCAGAAGAGGGTGTTTTGAAGTGGTTTGGGCACATGGAGAGAATGAGTGAGGAAAGATTGACCAAGAGGATATATGTGTCGGAGGTGGAGGGAACGAGGAGAAGAGGGTGACCAAATTGGAGGTGGAAAGATGGAGTGAAAAAGAGTTTGTGTGATCGGGGCCTGAACATGCAGGAGGGCGAAAGGAGGGCAAGGAATAGAGTGAAATGGAGCGATGTGGTATACCGGGGTTTACGTGCTGTCAGTGGATTGAATCAAGGCATGTGAAGCGTCTGAGGTAAACCATGGAAAGCTGTGTAGGTATGTATATTTGCGTGTGTGGACGTATGTATAAACATGTGTATGGGGGTGGGTTGGGCCATTTCTTTCGTCTGTTTCCGTGCACTACCTCGCAAACGCGGGAGACAGTGACAAAGAAAAAAAAAAAAATATATATATATATATATGTTTAATTTGTTTATGGATGGGGTTGTTAGGGAGGTAAATGCAAGAGTTTTGGAAAGAGGGGCAAGTATGAAGTCTGTTGGGGATGAGAGAGTTTGGGAAGTGAGTCAGTTGTTGTTCGCTGATGATACAGCGCTG
The DNA here is from genome assembly GCF_036320965.1 of Panulirus ornatus. Classification (NCBI taxonomy): domain Eukaryota; kingdom Metazoa; phylum Arthropoda; class Malacostraca; order Decapoda; family Palinuridae; genus Panulirus; species Panulirus ornatus. The sequence continues at coordinate 13,534,392 of NC_092278.1, forward strand.
GTGGCTGATTCATGTGAGAAACTGCAGAAGCTGGTGACTGAGTTTGGTAAAGTGTGTGGAAGAAGAAAGTTAAGAGTAAATGTGAATAAGAGCAAGGTTATTAGGTACAGTAGGGTTGAGGGTCAAGTCAATTGGGAGGTGAGTTTGAATGGAGAAAAACTGGAGGAAGTGAAGTGTTTTAGATATCTGGGAGTGGATCTGGCAGCGGATGGAACCATGGAAGCGGAAGTGGATCATAGGGTGGGGGAGGGGGCGAAAATTCTGGGGGCCTTGAAGAATGTGTGGAAGTCGAGAACATTATCTCGTAAAGCAAAAATGGGTATGTTTGAAGGAATAGTGGTTCCAACAATGTTGTATGGTTGCGAGGCGTGGGCTATGGATAGAGTTGTGCGCAGGAGGATGGATGTGCTGGAAATGAGATGTTTGAGGACAATGTGTGGTGTGAAGTGGTTTGATCGAGTGAGTAACGTAAGGGTAAGAGAGATGTGTGGAAATAAAAAGAGCGTGGTTGAGAGAGCAGAAGAGGGTGTTTTGAAGTGGTTTGGGCACATGGAGAGAATGAGTGAGGAAAGATTGACCAAGAGGATATATGTGTCGGAGGTGGAGGGAACGAGGAGAAGAGGGAGACCAAATTGGAGGTGGAAAGATGGAGTGAAAAAGATTTTGTGTGATCGGGGCCTGAACATGCAGGAGGGTGAAAGGAGGGCAAGGAATAGAGTGAATTGGAGCGATGTGGTATACCGGGGTTGACGTGCTGTCAGTGGATTGAATCAAGGCATGTGAAGCGTCTGGGGTAAACCATGGAAAGCTGTGTAGGTATGTATATTTGCGTGTGTGGACGTATGTATATACATGTGCATGGGGGGGGTTGGGCCATTTCTTTTGTCTGTTTCCTTGCGCTACCTCACAAACGTGGGAGACAGCAACAAAGTATAATAAAAAAATAAAAATAAATATATATATATATATATATATATATATATATATATATATATATATATATATATATATATATATATATATGGGGGAGGAATGGGATGTATTTAGGGAATCATTGATGGATTGCGCAAAAGATGCTTGTGGCATGAGAAGAGTGGGAGATGGGTTGATTAGAAAGGGTAGTGAGTGGTGGGATGAAGAAGTAAGAGTATTAGTGAAAGAGAAGAGAGAGGCATTTGGACGATTTTTGCAGGGAAAAAATAAAATTGAGTGGGAGACGTATAAAAGAAAGAGACAGGAGGTCAAGAGAAAGGTGCAAGAGGTGAAAAAAAGGGCAAATGAGAGTTGGGGTGAGAGAGTATCATTAAATTTTAGGGAAAATAAAAAGATGTTCTGGAAGGAGGTAAATAAAGTGCGTAAGACAAGGGAGCAAATGGGAACTTCAGTGAAGGGCGCAAATGGGGAGGTGATAACAAGTAGTGGTGATGTGAGAAGGAGATGGAGTGAGTATTTGAAGGTTTGCTAAATGTGTTTGATGATAGAGTGGCAGATATAGGGTGTTTTGGTCGAGGTGGTGTGCAAAGTGAGAGGGTTAGGGAAAATGATTTGGTAAACAGAGAAGAGGTAGTAAAAGCTTTGCGGAAGATGAAAGCCGGCAAGGCAGCAGGTTTGGATGGTATTGCAGTGGAATTTATTAAAAAAGGGGGTGACTGTATTGTTGACTGGTTGGTAAGGTTATTTAATGTATGTATGACTCATGGTGAGGTGCCTGAGGATTGGCGGAATGCGTGCATAGTGCCATTGTACAAAGGCAAAGGGGATAAGAGTGAGTGCTCAAATTACAGAGGTATAAGTTTGTTGAGTATTCCTGGTAAATTGTATGGGAGGGTATTGATTGAGAGGGTGAAGGCATGTACAGAGCATCAGATTGGGGAAGAGCAGTGTGGTTTCAGAAGTGGTAGAGGATGTGTGGATCAGGTGCTTGCTTTGAAGAATGTATGTGAGAAATACTTAGAAAAGCAAATGGATTTGTATGTAGCATTTATGGATCTGGAGAAGGCATATGATAGAGTTGATAGAGATGCTCTGTGGAAGGTATTAAGAATATATGGTGTGGGAGGCAAGTTGTTAGAAGCAGTGAAAAGTTTTTATCGAGGATGTAAGGCATGTGTACGTGTAGGAAGAGAGGAAAGTGATTGGTTCTCAGTGAATGTAGGTTTGCGGCAGGGGTGTGTGATGTCTCCATGGTTGCTTAATTCGTTTATGGATGGGGTTGTTAGGGAGGTGAATGCAAGAGTTTTTGAAAGAGGGGCAAGGATGAAGTCTGTTGGGGATGAGAGAGCTTGGGAAGTGAGTCAGTTGTTGTTCGCTGATGATACAGCGCTGGTGGCTGATTCATGTGAGAAACTGCAGAAGCTGGTGACTGAGTTTGGTAAAGTGTGTGAAAGAAGAAAGTTAAGAGTAAATGTGAATAAGAGCAAGGTTATTAGGTACAGTAGGGTTGAGGGTCAAGTCAATTGGGAGGTGAGTTTGAATGGAGAAAAACTGGAGGAAGTGAAGTGTTTTAGATATCTGGGAGTGGATCTGGCAGCGGATGGAAACATGGAAGTGGAAGTGGATCATAGGGTGGGGGAGGGGGCGAAAATTCTGGGAGCCTTGAAGAATGTGTGGAAGTCGAGAACATTATCTCGGAAAGCAAAAATGGGTATGTTTGAAGGAATAGTGGTTCCAACAATGTTGTATGGTTGCGAGGCGTGGACTATGGATAGAGTTGTGCGCAGGAGGATGGATGTGCTGGAAATGAGATGTTTGAGGACAATGTGTGGTGTGAGGTGGTTTGATCGAGTAAGTAACGTAAGGGTAAGAGAGATGTGTGGAAATAAAAAGAGCGTGGTTGAGAGAGCAGAAGAGGGTGTTTTGAAATGGTTTGGTCACATGGAGAGAATGAGTGAGGAAAGATTGACCAAGAGGATATATGTGTCGGAGGTGGAGGGAACGAGGAGAAGAGGGAGACCAAATTGGAGGTGGAAAGATGGAGTGAAAAAGATTTTGTGTGATCGGGGCCTGAACATGCAGGAGGGTGAAAGGAGGGCAAAGAATAGAGTGAATATGAGCGATGTGGTATACCGGGGTTGACGTGCTGTCAGTGGATTGAATCAAGGCATGTGTATGGGGGTGGGTTGGGCCATTTCTTTCGTCTGTCTCATTGCGCTACCTCGCAAACGCGGGAGACAGCGACAAAGCAAAAAAAAAAAAAAAAAAAAAGTTTGAATGGAGAAAATCTTGAGGAAGTGAAGTGTTTTAGGTATCTGGGAGTGGCCTTACCAGCGGATGGAGCCATGGAAGCGTAAGTGAGTCACAGGGTGGGGGAGGAAGAGAAGGTTCAGGAAGGATTGAAGAATGCGTGGAAAGCAAGAACGTTATCTCAGAGAGCAAAAATGGTTATGTTTGAAGGAATAGTGGTTCAAACAATATTAAATGGTTATGAGATTTGGGTTATAGATAGGGTTGTGTGGAGGAGGGTGGATGTATTTAAAATGAAATGTTTGAGGATAATATTTTGTGTGAGGTGGTTTGATCGGGTAAGAGAGATGTTTGATGTTAAAAAGAGTGTTGTTGGGAGAGCAGAAGAGGGTGTATTGAAATGATTTGGACACATAGAGATAATGAGTGAGGAAAGATTGACCAAGAGGATATATGTGTCAGATTCGGAGGGACGAAGGAGAAGTAGAAGACTATATATTAGAGGTGGAATGATGGAGTGAAAAAGATTTTAAGCAATTGGGGCCTGAACATACAGGAGGGTGAAAGGCGTGCAAGGAATAGAGTGAATTGGAACCAACGTGGTATATTGGAGTCAACATGCTGTCAATGGACTGAACCATCGTGGGTAAAGATATGGGAAGATCTGTGGGGCCTGGATGTGGAAAGGGAGCTGTGGTTTCAGTGCATTACACATGACATCTAGAGACTGAGTGTGAATGAATGTGGCCTTTTTGTCTTCCTGGAGATACCATGCTGCCTCCATCCATTCCTGTCACCACCCTGCCACACATGAAATGGCACCCACCTCCCCCCGTGCACATGTGAGGTAGTGCTAGGAAATGACATCAAAGGCCTTCTCCAGCCAGATCCATAAATGCTACATACAGATCCATTTGCTTTTCTAAATATTTCTCACATACATTCTTCTAAGCAAACACCTGATCCACACATCCTCTACCACTTCCGAAAACACACTGCTCTACTCCAATCTGATGCTCTGTATATGCCAATCCCTCTCAATCAATACCCTCCCATATAATTTACCAGGAATACTCAACAAACTTATACCTCTGTAACTTGAGCACTCACTTCTATCCCCTTTGCCTTTGTACAATGGCACTATACAAGCATTCCGCCAATACTCAGGCACCTCACCATGAGTCATACATACATTAAATGATCTTACCAACCATTCAACAACACAGTCAGGCCTTTTTTTAACAAAATCCACTGCAATACCATCCAAACCCACTGCCTTGCCGGCAATCATCTTCCGCAAAGCTTTTACTACCTCTTCTCTGTTTACCAAATCATTCTCCCTAACCCTCTCACGTTGCACACTACCTCGACGAAAACACCCTATATCTGCCACTCTATCACCAAACACATTTAACAAACCTTCAAAGTACTCACTCCATCTCCTTCTCACATCACCACTACTTGTTATCACCTCCCCATTAACCTTCTTTACTGATGTGCCCATTTGTTCCCTTGTCTTACGCACTTTATTTACCTCCTTCCAAAACATCAATTAACACGTAATCCAATAACGCTCTCTGGCCATCTCTCCTACTTACATACGAATACTTATGTGTACCTCTCTTTTTAAACCAGATATTCCCAACCACCAGTCCTTTTTCAGCACATAAATCTACAAGCTCTTCACCATTTCCATTTACAACACTGAACACCCCATGTACACCAATTATTTCATTTCATCATACTTTGTCACTGTCTCCAGCATTAGCAAAGTAGCGCAAGGAACCAGACAAAAGAATGGCCCAACCCACCCACATACACATGTATATACATAAACGCCCACACATGCACATATAAATACCTATACATTTCAAAGTTATTTATTTACCTATATATTTTGCTCTGTCGCTGTCTCCTGCGTTAGCAAGGTAGCGCAAGGAAACAGATGAAAGAATGGCCCAACCCACCCACATACACATGTATATACATACACGTCCACACACGCAAATATACATACCTATATATCTCAACGTATACATATATATACACACACAGACATATACATATATGAACATGTACATATGTAAACATGTACATAATTCATACTGTCTGCCTTTATTCATTCCCATTGCCACCTCGCCACACATGAAATAACAACCCCCTCCCCACTCATGTGTGTGAGGTAGCGCTAAGAAAAGACAACAAAGGTCACATTCGTTCACATTCAGTCTCTAGCTGTCATGTAATAATGCACCGAAACCACAGCTTCCTTTCCATATCCAGGCCCCACACAACTTTCCATGGTTTACCCCAAACACTTCACATGCCATGGTTCAATCCATTGACAGCATGTCGACCCCGGTATACCACATCATTCCAATTCACTCTATTCCTTACACGCCTTTCACCCTCCTGCATGTTCAGGCCCTGATCACTCAAAGTCTTTTTCACTCCATCTTTCCACCTCCAATTTGGTCTCCCACTTCTCCTCGTTCCCTCCACCTCTGACACATATATCCTCTTGGTCAATCTTTCCTCTCATTCTCTCCATGTGACCAAACCATTTCAAAACACCCTCTTCTGCTCTCTCAACCACACTCTCTCCATGTGACCAAACCATTTCAAAACACCCTCTTCTGCTCTCTCAACCACACTCTCTTTATTCCCAAACATCTTTCTTCCCCTTACATTACTTACTCGATCAAACCACCTCACACCACATATTGTCCTCAAACATCTCATTTCCAGCTCATCCATCCTTCTTCGCACAACTCTATCTATAGCCCATGCCTCGCAACCATACAACATTGTTGGAACCACTATTCCTTCAAACATACCCATTTTTTGCTTTCCGAGATAATGTTCTTGACTTCCACACATTCTTCAAGGCTCCAAGAATTTTCGCCCCCTCCCCCACCCTATGATTCACTTCCGCTTCCATCGTTCCATCCGCTGCCAAATCCACTCCCAGATATATAAAACACTTCACTTCCTCAAGTTTCTATCCATTCAAACTTACATCCCAATTGACTTGACCCTCAACCCGACTGTACCTAATAACCTTGCTCTTATTCACATTTACTCTCAACTTTCTTCTTTCACACACTTTACCAAACTCAGTCACCAACTTCTGCAGTTTCTCACATGAATCAGCCACCAGCGCTGTATCATCAGCAAACAACAACTGACTCACTTCCCAAGCTCTCTCATCCACAACTGAATGCAAACTTGCCCCTCTTTCCAAAACTCTTGCATTCACCTCCCTAACAACCCCATCCATAAACAAATTAAACAACCATGGAGACATTACACACCCCTGCCGCAAACCTACATTCACTGAGAACCAATCACTTTCCTCTCTTCCTACACGTACACATGCCTTACATCCTCGATAAAAACTTTTCACTGATTCTAACAGCTTGCCTCCCACAACATATACTCTTAATACCTTCCACAGAGCATCTCTATCAACTCTATCATATGCCTTCTCCAGATCCATAAATGCTACGTACAAATCTATTTGCTTTTCTAATTATTTCTCACATACATTCCTCAAAGCAAACAACTGATCCACACATCCTCTAACACTTCTGAAACCACACTGCTCCTCCCCAGTCTGATGCTCTGTACATGCCGTCACCCTCTCAATCAATACCCTCCCATATAATTCCCCAGGAATACTCAACAAACTTATACCTCTGCAAATTATATAACTATCTCTCCTTTTTTCTGATCTTGGATACATCCACACACATTTACACACCCAAGTCTGAGCCTTCAGGGAGGACGAGCATCCCTGCATGATTCCTTCTTCTGTTTCCCCTTTTAGAAATTTGAATACAGTGGAAGTATTCTTTCTCCCCTATCCCAGGAATATATAAACATTTTTTTTTCCCCAAAAGAAGGAACAGAGAAGGAGGCCACGTGAGGATATTCCCTCAAAGGCCCAGTCCTCTGTTCTTAACGCTACCTCGCTAATGTGGGAGATGGCAAATAGTATGAAAGAAAAGGTGAGAACAATGGAAGTAAGGGGAGTGGGGGAGGAATGGGATGTATTTAGGGAATCATTGATGGATTGCGCAAAAGATGCTTGTGGCATGAGAAGAGTGGGAGATGGGTTGATTAGAAAGGGTAGTGAGTGGTGGGATGAAGAAGTAAGAGTATTAGTGAAAGAGAAGAGAGAGGCATTTGGACGATTTTTGCAGGGAAAAAATGCAATTGAGTGGGAGATGTATAAAAGAAAGAGACAGGAGTTCAAGAGAAAGGTGCAAGAGGTGAAAAAAAAGGCAAATGAGAGTTGGGGTGAGAGAGTATCATTAAATTTTAGGGAGAATAAAAAGATGTTCTGGAAGGAGGTAAATAAAGTGCGTAAGACAAGGGAGCAAATGGGAACTTCAGTGAAGGGCGCAAATGGGGAGGTGATAACAAGTAGTGGTGATGTGAGAAGGAGATGGAGTGAGTATTTTGAAGGTTTGTTGAATGTGTTTGATGATAGAGTGGCAGATATAGGGTGTTTTGGTCGAGGTGGTGTGCAAAGTGAGAGGGTTAGGGAAAATGATTTGGTAAACAGAGAAGAGGTAGTAAAAGCTTTGCAGAAGATGAAAGCCGGCAAGGCAGCAGGTTTGGATGGTATTACAGTGGAATTTATTAAAAAAGGGGGTGACTGTATTGTTGACTGGTTGGTAAGGTTATTTAATGTATGTATGACTCATGGTGAGGTGCCTGAGGATTGGCGGAATGCGTGCATAGTGCCATTGTACAAAGGCAAAGGGGATAAGAGTGAGTGCTCAAATTACAGAGGTATAAGTTTGTTGAGTATTATTGGTAAATTATATGGGAGGGTATTGATTGAGAGGGTGAAGGCATGTACAGAGCATCAGATTGGGGAAGAGCAGTGTGGTTTCAGAAGTGGTAGAGGATGTGTGGATCAGGTGTTTGCTTTGAAGAATGTATGTGAGAAATACTTAGAAAAGCAAATGGATTTGTATGTAGCATTTATGGATCTGGAGAAGGCATATGATAGAGTTGATAGAGATGCTCTGTGGAAGGTATTAAGATTATATGGTGTGGGAGGCAAGCTGTTAGAAGCAGTGAAAAGTTTTTATCGAGGAAGTAAGGCATGTGTACGTGTAGGAAGAGAGGAAAGTGATTGGTTCTCAGTGAATGTAGGTTTGCGGCAGGGGTGTGTGATGTCTCCATGGTTGTTTAATTTGTTTATGGATGGGTTGTTAGGGAGGTGAATGCAAGAGTTTTGGAAAGAGGGGCAAGCATGAAGTCTGTTGGGGATGAGAGAGCTTGGGAAGTGAGTCAGTTGTTGTTCGCTGATGGTACAGTGCTGGTGGCTGATTCATGTGAGAAACTGCAGAAGCTGGTGACTGAGTTTGGTAAAGTGTGTGAAAGAAGAAAGTTAAGAGTAAATGTGAATAAGAGCAAGGTACAGTAGGGTTGAGGGTCAAGTCAATTGGGAGGTGAGTTTGAATGGAGAAAAACTGGAGGAAGTGAAGTGTTTTATATATCTGGGAGTGGATCTGGCAGCAGATGGAACCATGGAAGCGGAAGTGGATCATAGGGTGGGGGAGGGGGCGAAAATTCTGGGAGCCTTGAAGAATGTGTGGAAGTCGAGAACATTATCTCGGAAAGCAAAAATGGGTATGTTTGAAGGAATAGTGGTTCCAACAATGTTGTATGGTTGCGAGGCGTGGGCTATGGATAGAGTGGTGCGCAGGAGGATGGATGTGCTGGAAAAGAGATGTTTACTCTTAAGGTTATTTAATGTAATGTATTTATTTAAGGTTATTTAATGTATGTATGACTCATGGTGAGGTGCCTGAGGATTGGCGGAATGCGTGCATAGTGCCATTGTACAAAGGCAAAGGGGATAAGAGTGAGTGCTCAAATTACAGAGGTATAAGTTTGCTGAGTATTCCTGGTAAATTATATGGGAGGGTATTGATTGAGAGGGTGAAGGCATGTACAGAGCATCAGATTGGGGAAGAGCAGTGTGGTTTCAGAAGTGGTAGAGGATGTGTGGATCAGGTGTTTGCTTTGAAGAATGTATGTGAGAAATACTTAGAAAAGCAAATGGATTTGTATGTAGCATTTATGGATCTGGAGAAGGCATATGATAGAGTTGATAGAGATGCTCTGTGGAAGGTATTAAGAATATATGGTTTGGGAGGAAAGTTGTTAGAAGCAGTGAAAAGTTTTCATCGAGGATGTAAGGCATGTGTACATGTAGGAAGAGAGGAAAGTGATTGGTTCTCAGTGAATGTAGGTTTGCGGCAGGGGTGTGTAATGTCTCCATGGTTGTTTAATTTGTTTATGGATGGGGTTGTTAGGGAGGTGAATGCAAGAGTTTTGGAAAGAGGGGCAAGTATGAAGTCTGTTGGGGATGAGAGAGCTTGGGAAGTGAGTCAGTTGTTGTTCGCTGATGATACAGCGCTGGTGGCTGATTCATGTGAGAAACTGCAGAAGCTGGTGACTGAGTTTGGTAAAGTGTGTGAAAGAAGAAAGTTAAGAGTAAATGTGAATAAGAGCAAGGTTATTAGGTACAGTAGGGTTGAGGGTCAAGTCAATTGGGAGGTGAGTTTGAATGGAGAGAAACTGGAGGAAGTGAAGTGTTTTAGATATCTGGGAGTGGATCTGGCAGCAGATGGAACCATGGAAGCGGAAGTGGATCATAGGGTGGGGGAGGGGGCGAAAATTCTGGGAGCCTTGAAGAATGTGTGGAAGTCGAGAACATTATCTCGGAAAGCAAAAATGGGTATGTTTGAAGGAATAGTGGTTCCAACAATGTTGTATGGTTGCGAGGCGTGGGCTATGGATAGAGTTGTGCGCAGGACGATGGATGTGCTGGAAATGAGATGTTTGAGGACAATGTGTGGTGTGAGGTGGTTTGATCGAGTAAGTAACGTAAGGGTAAGAGAGATGTGTGGAAATAAAAAGAGCGTGGTTGAGAGAGCAGAAGAGGGTGTTTTGAAATGGTTTGGGCACATGGAGAGAATGAGTGAGGAAAGATTGACCAAGAGGATATATGTGTCGGAGGTGGAGGGAACGAGGAGAAGAGGGAGACCAAATTGGAGGTGGAAAGATGGAGTGAAAAAGATTTTGTGTGATCGGGGCCTGAACATGCAGGAGGGTGAAAGGAGGGCAAGGAATAGAGTGAATTGGAGCGATGTGGTATACCGGGGTTGACGTGCTGTCAGTGGATTGAATCAAGGCATGTGAAGCGTCTGGGGTAAACCATGGAAAGCTGTGTAGGTATGTATATTTGCATGTGTGGACGTATGTATATACATGTGTATGGGGGTGGGTTGGGCCATTTCTTTCGCCTGTTTCCTTGCGCTACCTCGCAAACACGGGAGACAGCGACATAGCAAAAAAAAAAAAATATATATAAATATATATATATATATATATATATATATATATATATATATATATATACAAGTAATGTAAAGGTAAGAGAGATGTGTGAAAATAAGAAGAGCATGGAAAGATGGTGTGTAAAAGATTTTGAGTGATCGGGGCCTGAACATACAGGAGGGTGAAAGGTGTGCAAGGAATGGAGTGAATTGCAACGATGTGGTATGCCGGGGCTGACATGCTGTCAATGGATTGAATCAGGGCATGTGAAGCGTCTGGGGTAAACCATGGAGAGTTCTGTGGGTTCTCTGGATGTGGAAAGGGAGCTGTGTTTTTGGGCATTATTGCATGACAACTAGAGACTGAGTGTGAACGAATGGGGCCTTTGTTGTATTTTCCTAGCGCTACCTCGCACACATGAGGGGGATGTTATTCCATGTGTGGCGAGGTGGCGATGGGAATGAATAAAGGCAGACAGAGTGAATTGTGTGCATGTGTATATATGTACATGTCAGTGTGTGTATATATATGTGTACATTGAGATGTATAGGTATATATATTGCGTGTGTGGACGTGTATGTATATACATGTGTATGGGGGTGGGTTGGGCCATTTCTTTCATCTGTTTCCTTGCGCTACCTCCCAAACGCGGGAGACAGCGACAAAGCAAAAAAAAAAAATATATATATATATATATATATATATATATATATATATATATATATATATATATATAGATGCTCTGTGGAAGGTATTAAGAATATATGGTGTGGGAGGAAAGTTGTTAGAAGCAGTGAAAAGTTTTTATCGAGGATGTAAGGCATGTGTACGTGTAGGAAGAGAGGAAAGTGATTGGTTCTCAGTGAATGTAGGTTTGCGGCAGGGGTGTGTGATGTCTCCATGGTTGTTTAATTTGTTTATGGATGGGGTTGTTAGGGAGGTAAATGCAAGAGTTTTGGAAAGAGGGGCAAGTATGAAGTCTGTTGGGGATGAGAGAGCTTGGGAAGTGAGTCAGTTGTTGTTCGCTGATGATACAGCGCTGGTGGCTGATTCATGTGAGAAACTGCAGAAGCTGGTGACTGAGTTTGGTAAAGTGTGTGGAAGAAGAAAGTTAAGAGTAAATGTGAATAAGAGCAAGGTTATTAGGTACAGTAGGGTTGAGGGTCAAGTCAATTGGGAGGTGAGTTTGAATGGAGAAAAACTGGAGGAGGTGAAGTGTTTTAGATATCTGGGAGTGGATCTGGCAGCGGATGGAACCATGGAAGCGGAAGTGGATCATAGGGTGGGGGAGGGGGCGAAAATTCTGGGAGCCTTGAAGAATGTGTGGAAGTCGAGAACATTATCTCGGAAAGCAAAAATGGGTATGTTTGAAGGAATAGTGGTTCCAACAATGTTGTATCGTTGCGAGGCGTGGGCTATGGATAGAGTTGTGCGCAGGAGGATGGATGTGCTGGAAATGAGATGTTTGAGGACAATGTGTGGTGTGAGGTGGTTTGATCGAGTGAGTAACGTAAGGGTAAGAGAGATGTGTGGAAATAAAAAGAGCGTGGTTGAGAGAGCAGAAGTGGGTGTTTTGAAGTGGTTTGGGCACATGGAGAGAATGAGTGAGGAAACATTGACCAAGAGAATATATGTGTTGGAGGTGGAGGGAACGAGGAGAAGACGGAGACCAAATTGGAGGTGGAAAGATGGAGTGAAAAAGATTTTGTGTGATCGGGGCCTGAACATGCAGGAGGGTGAAAGGAGGGCAAGGAATAGAGTGAATTGGAGCGATGTGGTATACCGGGGTTGACGTGCTGTCAGTGGATTGAATCAAGGCATGTGAAGCGTCTGGGGTAAACCATGGAAAGCTGTGTAGGTATGTATATTTGCGTGTGTGGACGTATGTATATACATGTGTATGGGGGGAGGTTGGGCCATTTCTTTCGTCTGTTTCCTTGCGCTACCTCGCAAACGCGGGAGACAGCGACAAAGTATAATAAATAAATATAAATAAATATATATATATATATATATATATATATATATATATATATATATATATATATATATATATATATATATGATACAGCGCTGGTGGCTGATTCATGTGAGAAACTGCAGAAGCTGGTGACTGAGTTTGGTAAAGTGTGTGGATAGGGATAGGGGATAGGGGATCGGGATAGGGGAGAAAGAATACTTCCCACGTATTCCCTGCGTGTCGTAGAAGGCGACTAAAAGGGGAGGGAGCGGGGGGCTGGAAATCCTCCCCTCTCGTTTTTTTTTTTTAATTTTCCAAAAGAAGGAACAGAGAATTGGGCCAGGTGAGGGTATTCCCTCAAGGCCCAGTCCTCTGTTCTTAACGCTACCTCGCTAATGCGGGAAATGGCGAATAGTTTGAAAGAAAAGAAGAAAAAGATATATATATATATATATATATATATATATATATATATATATATATTTTTTTTTTTTTTCATACTATTCGCTATTTCCCGCGATAGCGAGGTAGCGTTAAGAACAGAGGACTGGGCCTTTGAGGGAATATCCTCACCTGGCCCTCTTCTCTGTTCCTTCTTTTGGAAAAAAAAAAAAAAAAAAATATATATATATATATATATATATATATATATATATATATATATATATATATATATATATATATATATATATATATCCATTTGCTTTTCTAAGTATTTCTCGCATACATTCTTCAAAGCAAACACCTGATCCACACATCCTCTACCACTTCTGAAACCACACTGCTCTTCCCCAATCTGATGCTCTGTACATGCCTTCACCCTCTCAATCAATACTCTCCCATATAATTTACCAGGAATACTCAACAAACTTATACCTCTGTAATTTGAGCACTCACTCTTATCCCCTTTGCCTTTGTACAATGGCACTATGCACGCATTCCGCCAATCCTCAGGCACCTCACCATGAGTCATACATACATTAAATAACCTTACCAACCATTCAACAATACAGTCACCCCCTTTTTTAATAAATTCCACTGCAATACCATCCAAACCTGCTGCCTTGCCGGCTTTCATCTTCCGCAAAGCTTTTACTACCTCCTCTCTGTTTACCAAATCATTTTCCCTAACCCTCTCACTTTGCACACCACCTCGACCCAAACACCCTATATCTGCCACTCTGTCATCAGACACATTCAACAAACCTTCAAAATACTCATTCCATCTCCTTCTCACATCACCACTACTTGTTATCACCTCCCCATTTACGCCCTTCACTGAAGTTCCCATTTGCTCCCTTGTCTTACGCACCCTATTTACCTCCTTCCAGAACATCTTTTTATTCTCCCTAAAATTTACTGATAGTCTCTCACCCCAACTCTCATTTGCCCTTTTTTTCACCTCTTGCACCTTTCTCTTGACCTCCTGTCTCTTTCTTTTATACTTCTCCCACTCAATTGCATTTTTTCCCTGCAAAAATCGTCCAAATGCCTCTCTCTTCTCTTTCACTAATACTCTTACTTCTTCATCCCACCACTCACTACCCTTTCTAAACAGCCCACCTCCCACTCTTCTCATGCCACAAGCATCTTTTGCGCAATCCATCACTGATTCCCTAAATACATCCCATTCCTCCCCCACTCCCCTTACTTCCATTGTTTTCACCTTTTTCCATTTGTATGTAGCATTTATGGATCTGGAGAAGGCATATGATAGAGTTGATAGAGATGCTCTGTGGAAGGTATTAAGAATATATGGTGTGGGAGGCAAGTTGTTAGAAGCAGTGAAAAGTTTTTATCGAGGATGTAAGGCATGTGTACGTGTAGGAAGAGAGGAAAGTGATTGGTTCTCAGTGAATGTAGGTTTGCGGCAGGGGTGTGTGATGTCTCCATGGTTGTTTAATTTGTTTATGGATGGGGTTGTTAGGGAGGTAAATGCAAGAGTCTTGGAAAGAGGGGCAAGTATGAAGTCTGTTGGGGATGAGAAAGCTTGGGAAGTGAGTCAGTTGTTGTTCGCTGATGATACAGCGCTGGTGGCGGATTCATGTGAGAAACTGCAGAAGCTGGTGACGGAGTTTGGTAAAGTGTGTGGAAGAAGAAAGTTAAGAGTAAATGTGAATAAGAGCAAGGTTATTAGGTACAGTAGGGTTGAGGGTCAAGTCAATTGGGAGGTGAGTTTGAATGGAGAAAAACTGGAGGAAGTGAAGTGTTTTAGATATCTGGGAGTGGATCTGTCAGCGGATGGAACCATGGAAGCGGAAGTGGATCATAGGGTGGGGGAGGGGGCGAAAATTTTTGGAGCCTTGAAAAATGTGTGGAAGTCGAGAACATTATCCCGGAAAGCAAAAATGGGTATGTTTGAAGGAATAGTAGTTCCAACAATGTTGTATGGTTGCGAGGCGTGGGCTATGGATAGAGTTGTGCGCAGGAGGATGGATGTGCTGGAAATGAGATGTTTGAGGACAATGTGTGGTGTGAGGTGGTTTGATCGAGTAAGTAACGTAAGGGTAAGAGAGATGTGTGGAAATAAAAAGAGCGTGGTTGAGAGAGCAGAAGAGGGTGTTTTGAAATGGTTTGGGCACATGGAGAGAATGAGTGAGGAAAGATTGACCAAGAGGATATATGTGTCGGAGGTGGAGGGAACGAGGAGAAGAGGGAGACCAAATTGGAGGTGGAAAGATGGAGTGAAAAGGATTTTGTGTGATCGGGGCCTGAACATGCAGGAGGGTGAAAGGAGGGCAAGGAATAGAGTGAATTGGAGCGATGTGGTATACAGGGGTTGATGTGCTGTCAGTGGATTGAATCAAGGCATGTGAAGCGTCCGGGGTAAACCATGGAAAGCTGTGTAGGTATGTATATTTGCGTGTGTGGACGTGTGTATGTACATGTGTATGGGGGGGGTTGGGCCATTTCTTTTGTCTGTTTCCTTGCGCTACCTCGCAAACGCGGGAGACAGCGACAAAGTATAAAAAAAAAAAAAAAAAAAAATATATATATATATATATATATATATATATATATATATATACATAAAACTTTGCTATGACTACTATAACTTCAAATATACTGATTTCTGCCCTCCCAAATAACAATCTTTCTTTCCACACATTACTCAATACTCCCAGAGCCTTTGCCCCCTCACCCACCCTATGATTCCTTCCACTGCCATGGTATTATTTCCCAATATGTCCACTTCAAAGTATATAAAACACATAACGTTTTCCAATTTTTTCTCTATTCAAACTCATGTCTTACTTGACCTTTCCCTCTCCCTTGCTAAACCTGAAAACCTTACTTTACGAATTTTTACTCTTAACTACCTCCTTTCATACACTCTACCAAACTCAGTCTCCAACAGACTGCATACTCATTCCTCTCCAATGCTTTTTCATTCATTTCCCTCAACCCCTCATCAATACACAAATTAAACAGCCATGTTGAAATCATACACCCCTGCCACACACCAACTTTTACTTAAAACCCCTCACTCTCCTCTTTTCCAACTCCCACACAAGCGTTACACCCTTGATGAAAACTTCTCACTACTTCCACCAGATTTCCTCCTACACCATATTTGCTTCACATCTTTCACAAGGAATCTCTATCAACCCTAATATATGCTTTCTCCAAATTCATAAATGTCACATATAAATCCATTTATTTCTCTAAGTATTTCTTATACACATTCTTTAAAGCAAACACCTAATCCACACATGCTATAACTACAACACTTTTAAAACCACATTTTCCCTCCCTAGTCTGAGGCTCTGCACATGCTTTCACCCTCTGAATCATCACTATTGCATCTTTTAAAAAGTAAAATAAAGAGGGGAAGGGTTTCCAGCATTTTGTTCCCATCTCTTTTCAGTGCCTTTTACAATATGCAAAAAATACTTGGATAAACACTTCTCTCCTCTCTACATCTCTGTTTAAACCTTTTTATACTTGTTCAACATTTCCTGCATTTATGATGTAGTAGTAGTACCAGGAACTGAAGAAGGACCTCATTTGCACACATCCATTCTAGCTTTCATGAGCAATGCACCAAAAACACAGCCCCCTATCCACAACCAGGCCCCATACACCTTTCCATGGTTTCCATCAGTTACTTCATATGTCCTGGTTCAGTCCACTGGCAGCATATTGTCCCATGTATACTATGTCACTCCACTTTACTTTATCCTGTGCACACCTTTCACATGTTCAGGCCTGGAGCACTCAAAATCTTTTCCACTATATCCTTTCTCATTCTTGCAGTTGTTTCTGGGGATTCTTGTAGGTTATCCTCGACTTTCCTGTTTATGGGTAAGGTTGGTTTGTGGATGACTTCTGAGTAGTGTCTCATGAGATTGATTGCGAGTTCTTTTGAGAAAGAATTTCACTGGAATGGGTTAAGAGTGCTTCTTGAGTTGGGGTTGGACTGGTGCAGTATCAGTGGATTTTATCTAATGAGTGCCAGTGTTGGTTGCTTAGGGTCTTGTGTAATCTAAGCACTTACAGATATCTTCAACTACTTCTTACTACACAACAAAATCACTTACATCTGAAAATTTGTCAATATGATACAAATCCTAAAACCCTAAAAAACCAACCAAAGCCTTACCTCTTACCGCCTTCTATCACTTCTATCTTCAGAATCCAAACTCTGTGAAAAACTGATCCTCAACAAAATCTGAAAAACATCCTAATCTCATCCACACAGTATGGTTTCATACCAACACCAGACCTTACCTTGCTCCACAGTGATCCCTCACACATATCCCAGATGGCTTCAAACAACCCCCCCCCCTTCCTCCTCCTCCACAGCACTATTGGCACCATACATCAACAATGCATTCAACACTGGCCTCTGAAACATCTCCACATAGAAGTATACTTGACACCGCTCTGTACAACAATAGTAAAATGTGGTTTGCCAATTTCATAGCTGTCCCAGCAAAGGTTTCACCTCTAAAACACTTAAACTGTAATAGAGTTCCCCAAGGAGCAGTTCTTTCTCCAACTTTCTTCACTCTCTTCTTACATGACCTCCAATTACCTTCAGCAAACGACAACATGAAGGTCCTTTCCTATGCAGACAACCTCACAGTCACATCACAATACCATGACACCATGGTAGCAGCAACAAACATGCAACTCTACATTACACAAATGAAACAGTGACTTCCCCAGAGGATAATGTCTGCATCTCCACAGAAGTCTCCATATACCCATTTAAGCCCAGGTAGACACAAATCTAGCTCACCCCCAATCATGAATTAACAATCAAACCCCACTGAACAAACACCAACCATTCTAGGCATCGTATATCACACATGAAATTCAGTCCCGACACCAATAACATCAACAAAATGCAACATACAAAGTAAATGCTCTCAGAACACTAACTGGCATCACATCTAGACAAGAAAGAGAATCCTGTAGAATCCTCTACAAACAATTCATCCAATCCATCTTCAACTACACTTCACCTGCCTGGTCTTCCAATCTCTCAAAAGCAGTCATGACAGCTGCAAGCTACACAAAATATTGCTCTCTGAACAATCACTGGCTACCTATTCATGCCAAAAATACCAAAAATCCTCCCAATACAATCCCAATTCAATATGCTAGGCACTAAATTCTGTGAAGTACAAGACCCCTCCCAACCTAATCACTTCATAAGTAATCTCTAATCCCAGGAAGAAATAAAAAGCTTTCCCCTGCTTCACACTTAAAAAATGCTTTGAAAGAACTATGAAACCTTAGAATGTACAAGGGTTAATATGGATAACTATTACAGTGTGGAACTTACCTTGCTCATCTAAGGTGCTTGAAGTTTTCCACCTGGAAGCCCTGGGTCCAGCGTTTTGACCATTCATAGGTCCTCTCATTCGCCAGTTGCCACTCTCAGCTCCACTGCCTCTTCCCCGTGCTCTACCCTGTATCATATCAAGTACTTTCTTTAAATTCAAGGATACATACCTGATTTAATATTATTTCCAGAGATAATAATTTTCATGCAGTCTCATACAGTGGAATGCTGTGATCTATACACTCTCCTTTCTGGGGATGCATTTAATCTTTACCTTCTTTCTACAGAACAACAAAAACTGGGACTACACATCATCAAGTGAAACATTCAAGATAAGCGAATAATTGAATAAATCCAGTCATAGATAGAATTCCCCACTGAGGACAGGCCTCAAAAACAAAAGGCAATATATATATATATATATATATATATATATATATATATATATATATATATTGCCTTTTGTTTTTTGAGGCAAATGGATTTCTATGTAGCATTTATGGATCTGGAGAAGGCATACGATAGAGTTGATAGAGATGCTCTGTGGAAGGTATTAAGAATATATGGTGTGGGAGGAAAGTTGTTAGAAGCAGTGAAAAGTTTTTATCGAGGATGTAAGGCATGTGTACGTGTAGGAAGAGAGGAAAGTGATTGGTTCTCAGTGAATGTAGGTTTGCGGCAGGGGTGTGTGATGTCTCCATGGTTGTTTAATTTGTTTATGGATGGGGTTGTTAGGGAGGTGAATGCAAGAGTTTTGGAAAGAGGGGCAAGTATGAAGTCTGTTGGGGATGAGAGAGCTTGGGAAGTGAGTCAGTTGTTGTTCGCTGATGATACAGCGCTGGTGGCTGATTCATGTGAGAAACTGCAGAAGCTGGTGACTGAGTTTGGTAAAGTGTGTGGAAGAAGAAAGTTAAGAGTAAATGTGAATAAGAGCAAGGATATTAGGTACAGTAGGGTTGAGGGTCAAGTCAATTGGGAGGTGAGTTTGAATGGAGAAAAACTGGAGGAAGTGAAGTGTTTTAGATATCTGGGAGTGGATCTGGCAGCAGATGGAACCATGGAAGCGGAAGTGGATCATAGGGTGGGGGAGGGGGCAAAAATCCTGGGGGCCTTGAAGAATGTGTGGAAGTCGAGAACATTATCTCGGAAAGCAAAAATGGGTATGTTTGAAGGAATAGTGGTTCCAACAATGTTGTATGGTTGCGAGGCGTGGGCTATGGATAGAGTTGTGCGCAGGACGATGGATGTGCTGGAAATGAGATGTTTGAGGACAATGTGTGGTGTGAGGTGGTTTGATCGAGTGAGTAACGTAAGGGTAATAGAGATGTGTGGAAATAAAAAGAGCGTGGTTAAGAGAGCAGAAGAGGGTGGTTTGAAGTGGTTTGGGCACATGGAGAGGATGAGTGAGGAAAGATTGACCAAGAGGATATATGTGTCGGAGGTGGAGGGAACAAGGAGAAGAGGGAGACCAAATTGGAGGTGGAAAGATGGAGTGAAAAAGATTTTGTGTGATCAGGGCCTGAACATGCAGGAGGGTGAAAGGAAGGCAAGGAATAGAGTGAATTGGAGCGATGTGGTATACCGGGGTTGACGTGCTGTCAGTGGATTGAAGCAGGGCATGTGAAACGTCTGAGGTAAACCATGGAAAGCTGTGTAGGTATGTATATTTGCGTGTGTGGACGTATGTATATACACATGTATGGGGGGGGTTGGGCCATTTCTTTCGTCTGTTTCCTTGCGCTATCTCGCAAACGCGGGAGACAGCGACAAAGTTTAAAAAAATAAATATATATATATATATATATATATATATATATATATATATATATATATATATATGTTGACTTTAGTGCACAGTACGTTAATACTTGGCAAGTGTTATCTATGGCTAAAGTTTAACATTTAGCTTTTTTGATAGCAGATTTTGAGGCCAATTCACGGCAATCATACGACATCTCTGTAGAAACCGCTTGGCTACTAAATCAAGGACCCGGGAGAGGAAGCAAGAGGGCCTCGCTCCGTTGTGGATAAAGGTGCTGGGTGGAGAGCGCGCTGGAGGACGG